>NW_019386724.1:0-23024 GCF_000671375.1 Centruroides sculpturatus | reverse complement strand
GAACTCCCCGTGTTCAAGGTACGAAGACCATTTAGCCACTGGTGGGTTTTTACCGAAAGAGACTTCGACTCGAAGAATCTTCCGATGAAGTGCTACCCGTTATTTTTTTGGAGGGGATTCCCCTTCTAATCATTAAGGTTCGTATATCTTCACTTTTCTGCCACCAACTACAACAAACGAAGGTATTATTAAACAAAGTTTACATGTTTGTTGCTGTAATGATAGATACTATGTTTTCCTACATTTTCATCAAAGAAAATTACTGTATATTTCAAATAAAATGACAAAAATTTCGGAGACTAGAACGAATTAATTGCATTTGCATTAATTTCTATGGGAAAAATTGCTTCGGTTAACGAACAATTCAGTTAACGAACGGAGTCGCGGAACGGATTAAGTTCGTTAACCGGGGTTCCACTGTATTTCGTATTTAGACAAATTAAGATTACTACTTTCTAAAAGTATCACTTATTACTTTTCTGGAATTTTTATTTAACAATTATCTTTGTATGTATATAAATACCTTTCAAAACCGGATTCATTTGTATAAAGCCACACTAACTGCTGTATAAGATCAACTGTTTTCTGGCCATTATAATTTTAATTATTAATTAATTTGTTCCTAGAGAAAGCATTAAGTTAATAATTATAATTTAATTAAATAATTTTAAAATATTTTGGAAGAAAAGATTTGGCCCAGAGCGGGACTAAAACCTACAACTCCCATTTGCTGTGCAAATATGTTGCCAGTTACACCAATCTTATAAAATAGCCAAAATAACCAATGTTATGTGACAGACAGTGTGGCTTTATAATAATCTTTGCTATTTTTTCAATATGGCATCTGATTGTAGGTTTATTAAAGTGTTCTATGCTATTTGGTGTATCATCAATTGAGAATTGCTATTCTGTGATTGTTACTACTGAATAAGATACTTTTAGAACATCAAAAATTTTAAATAAACTTATTAAATCCTAAAGCTGGAACTATCTTATGAACACACAAAACTTTACACCTTCCTCTCAATTTCCAGCATTCACTGTTTAAAATACAAATAAACATTGGAGTTGCCATTGTAAAGTAGCCATATAGTTCTACAAAACCAATAAACGTTTCGTCTATCCTCTATAAACTATTGCCTGGTAGTTAGCTTTATAAAATGGCAATGAAGTTAGATTTGGCTGCTTCCACTTGTTGACTAGCAGAAATCTAATAAACAAACAAAAACAAAGTTGGGAACCCAACAGATTTATAAATTTCAATAAAATCAATTAAGTAATTTATATTCTTACAAATACAAAAATCTATCAAAAAGCTTTCTTTTCATAATCCCAGAGTAGCAAAGACATAGCAGAAATGCGACACATATCGCAACACAAACATGTGCCTTCTTTGTGGCCTATAGTGCATGCTCCTTTCTCACAAACTGTCAAATGCATATGAACATTGCCTGGAAAATCCAACTTCTCAGATCTGAGAGGCATCAAACGGACTGCCTCCTTTCCATCGAAGTGTATGATGTAGAGCAGTGTTTCTCAATTTCTAACGAATCGTCTTTGACGTAGTGCCACCCCCTTCGGTAAAACCGTTACGTAGTATCGCCTTCTTCGCTACAAAATTCTGATGCCGAGGGCCGAGACTAACGCCAAATTCGTACTGCATCGAATAGAATAGTGACTAGTGTAATGTTATTTGTTTAATTATTGTACAATATAACGTATAAAATATCTAATTATTCTTAATATAATGTTTTACTGTATCGGCCAGAAAATTGTTTTTCGCCCCTCAAAATATAACTTGTTACTAATCGCCCCCTCAACATGTAAAAATGCCCCCGTTGAGAAACACCAATGTAGAGTGATATTGAGTTTATGACCGGCAATCAACCATATGACAATCAAATAAATTTCATTCGACGTCGCCTTTGATCAGTTTGCTTTGATATTGCCTAGTTTGCAGCTGCCTTAATATTGTATCTATTTTTATCCATTAAATAACACAATAAATTAATTTCTTTTAGTTTATGTAGTTTTATGATTATAGCTTTATGCGCTATTCTATAAACTTTGAATAACCCAATTCTTGACTAATAACCAAATGATCTGCTGAATACAGCTTGATCATTTTATTATATACAGAACAATCTGGCAGATCATTTGATACGCACTGTTCCACTGATACTGTAGAACAGGGGTGTCCAACTTTTAATTGCCATGATCTACAGTTAGAAAAAATGATGTACTTCATAATGAAGTTATAGTAACATCTGTATAAACCGTGTGACCTATTATTGTACACACAATACAAGCAGGTATTCATGCTTTTTCTCATTCATAATTTAATACTGAAAATAATTTAATAGGATTTTTAATTTTATAAAAATATTGTGAATAGCAAATACCATGGCAATCACTTGAAAATTTTTTCCAGATTGACTGGTTGAACAACTCTACTGTAAACAAATGCCCCTGTACACTGACTCCACTGCATAATGGCATCTACCACATATTGTCATCAGCCACTAAATATCAGCAAAGCAGTCTTGAACCAATATGATTAAAGTAAGTGGCAACCATTGTATTACCACAAAATAACTGTGCAATTTACATTTGTTTCTTTTTTGAATAAATAAATTATGTAAACACCACAGTGGAACTAATACATCCTATAAAAATCACTTCTATGAAAGCTAAAATTAATTTAGATTAAACAACACCTTAGTGTTGCTGGGAATATTTAAGGCATTGTTCAATCTAATATACCCTATGCATAAATACTCAAGCAATGCTGGAAAGATCTCTTTTGTATCTGGACAAATATTAAAGTGAACCTTATATAAAAACACAAGATGCTGTGGTCTGTTCAACTGATTATTGACAGATTACTTCAGATAAAACCTCAACCAGAACAAGCACCATAACAAAAACTGTAGTGCCCCACAATCTTTTTGAAAAACCAACTTTTATCTGTTGTAGAACCACGAGCAAATATAATCATCATCAAACGAATACACTATCAGATGACGGCTAAATGAAAAGGGCTTATCGCATCAGGACAAGATGGAACCAGACTCAATTATTCAAATATAACTGTTATTAATATGGGAATGCATTCTAAGTACAGACACCTCATCAGCCTACTTAAAGGTTAGACACATGGCAGTTAACACAATAAATGAAGTGCACCATGCCATAATATTGTAAATGCCAAAAAAGAAACTTTTCAGGAGAGGTAAAACACATTTTTTCTAATGAATGAATTCATTTCAATTTTTCAATAAAATGGTAAAAAAAACTCACTGTGTTACAAATCTCTGGAATATCAAAATGATGTAAATATAAGCTGCAACTTGCGCTCTGGCACTTTAAATGTTATATTTTCACATAAATTCATCTTCAAAATACAGCCACTTACACTGCCAATATCGCCACAATATTCTTTTGTGGCAGAAAACATTGCATTTAGAATTCAATTCTTCGATAAAATGTATTTAGAAAAAAATGGCATTTACAACGTTATGGCATTGGACACTTCAAATATCTAAAATATTGTTACAAAACAGTTTACACTCCGATATCATAAATAACACAGTGCACCATGTATACAATTACATAAAATACTAAATTAAAACTAATTAAAATTGTACAATACAATAATAAAAACGAGTGATAGTTGTAGTTAGCCTTGAACCGACAAATTAAACCGTCTCCGTAAAACATAATATTGGTTCTATCAATAATAAATTATTAGTTACATTTATGACTTATTATTTTTTTTTAATTTAAAAAATTTGGGTCTTACTTCACTCAATTTAACCTTACTTTCCCTCAGTTGTATATAACAGAAGAAAAGTATGGCAATTGGACAAAGTGACCTCCCAAAGAATTTTACATTTTTGGACTTGTGATCTTGAAATGTTGAAAAATGCAAAAAAAATTTGGGGGTATTTTCTGTATGGATGTTTGTTTGTGTGGGGTTTTATTTTATTTTATTCACTCTCTTTGAAGCTTAATAACTCTCATGCATTTTGTTCAAAATTTCTGAAATTTTACAGAAAGGTTTGTTTATTAGGGGGATTAATACTATTAAATTTTGGTAATTGAAGGTAGAGGAGGTGGAAAGATAAAGGGAGTCATCAGTATCTCCTATAGGATGGGACTTAGTGATGATTTTACCCATTACTAGCATTCACAATTTTTTTTTATAAAACCCATCCCTACCCTTAAATTAAGCTTTTTTGCCATTTTAGAGCAGTTAAAAATACAAGTATTTTTTAAGTAAATTTAAGTTTTTTTTAAATAAAAAGATTGTAACTAGGTCTCAAAAATAAGTAGCCAGGTAGGCTGATATGAGGCATTACCTTAGCATGCAACAACACGTGACTGCACATCGCAAACAGCACAAAGGATAGACTGGCCGGCTTTTAGTGGGAGGTTCAGACCTCCGACCAAACGCCAATCAGTCCGTCATTGAAGTTCAGATATTTTTCCACAATTTCTAAATCTTCAAACTCTGAAGGAGGAATTGAAAAACAGTCTATTTGCTTCTGACACTAAGGTGCACAAGGTCATTTGGGTTTTCTGTCACCAAAGGCCACAGTATTTCTTTGTGGACAGCATCCACCAACTTGTCAGATGGTTAGATAATTAGACAAACACCTCAATGCCCAACAGGTATTCATAAAGACAATTCGTTTGTGATGTAGAAATTTTATCTGAGAGGATTTGTTTCAAACACACCATTTGAAATGATATCCAATATTTCAGTTACTCTCAGTAATCAGTTATAAGCATGCAGCTAGCAATTTTTGTTTTTACTCATCCACAACAGACAAAAACAATTTAAAATACAGTATATCACTCAATTTAATTCAAGTCATTAATAAACATATTATCAAAGAGAGGCACAAAGTGATCAATTCAAAAAAATGTTACAATTTTCATGATGACTCAGGAAAAATGTTTTGTCTGTGAAAAATAGTCATCAAAAATCATAAACAAACCAAGAACCTTTACAGAACTCAAAAACAATAATGACAGTATGGCACGCTTAAAACAAACTCAACATACAATTTTCAGTGAAAATCTTGGCTTGTGTTTCAAAAAAGTATACACCATTAAACACCATTTAAAAGGAAACTGAAACGAATAAAGCTCATCCAATGATCATGTCAGAAACTGGGTGTTTCGTCAAAATTCCTACAGACGGGCACATATCACTGCTTCTAAATTTTGCCATTCACAGTTTTATAACAAGTTTGTAACATTTCATGCAATACAGTTGGCCAATCGAATCATATTAAAGTTTTCTGTTCTGAAACCGGGGATTACCAAAACACTCTATTAGTATTTAACACAGGACGACTTACCTCAGAAAGAATTCCTCCTCCACAGCCCACATCCAAAATTTCCAATCCTTGCAGAGGCAGAGGTCCTTCGGCGGCCTGGGGCGAAACAGCTCCAGTTCTCACCAGACCATCCCGTACCAGAGACACCCGCAAGGGATTGAGGGCGTGCAGACCCTTCATTGCACCATTCTTATCCCACCAGCCAGAAGCCAGGATTCTAAACTTCTCCACTTCCTCCGCATCCACCGTTCCCGCGTTGGCACTCCTTTATCATTGGCAGTAAAAAAAAACTAAGAATTAGTTTTAAAAACAATTGTAGCTTAAAAATTATTGGAAAGAGAATAACGAATGCAGCGAGTTCGGTTAATCGAAATAAAGATAAATGAGAAAGCCCAGCATGGCATTTGGCCAGATAACAATTAGGACAACCAATTTTGTTCCGGGAAATCCAAAATAAACATAACATTAACACCCAGCCTTTATGACCACAAATAACAAAAGACCACAACAACAACACAACATCAGAAACCAAATTTTTTTTGGATAATGAGATGATGCACGATAGTGAAAAGTTGGTATCTGAGCAAGCAAAATTATTTTGTTATTTCAAATTAACATAGCACATCAATATATAATAAAATGCCAACAAATAAGATTTTGAAGAACAAACACTTCATTTTTATCGTCACCAACCAAAATGGCTTATACAAATACTATTCAATAATCATTCATAATGTTCAAAGAAAGGTTCCCAAGGCAACAGGTTCGTTTGTGATGTAGAAATTTTAGGACGATTATCCGGCAGTCGTTGGCAAGACAATTACAAAAGCAGGATGATGACATACTGAATTGCAATAATACTACTCCATACAAAAATCAAGAATACTTCTTACTAAAAAAATTCTAGATCACTAACCCTTAATACTACTTACACTAAGAAAGAAAGATCAAAGATGGGGACAAGTAGTAGTAAAGACAATGGACAAGACAGAACAAAAGTACCCGGGTCGTACGAACGTCTTTCCCTCACGGCAAGGGGCCAGAAACTTCTCACGGACAACACACGCTTCCGTCTTCTTTTCCTCGGTTCCAGGAAGGCATTTTTTGTATCTGAACCATCGGTCACCGATCCGAAACTCACATCCTGCCAAGTCAAACGCAGATTCCCGCGCACCCGACTCCAGCCACGGAATCGGGTTCAAGCAGAAACCCCAACAGACTCCAGCCAGGGTGTCTGCTCAAAGTTGTGCCGTCATGTCTCTCTCCTTTCACTGTCCGCTCTCTTTTCGAGCATTGGTCCAAAAACTGCCCTTCCTCCACCTTGTACTCGTTACACCAGACATTCCAGGAAGCGGTCTTTGCCTCCAAGAAGGAAATCCCCAAGAAAATTGAAAAGTTTTCAAAGGTGGAAAACACAAAGAACAGGGAAAAACATAGTATCAAAAAGACAAAAATAGACAATAAGACATACAGTAACACGTCGATCTAACGAAGTAAGATAGCAAATGCAAATGACACCATCAAGACTCTAAGGGTTATGTACGGTTCAGGCTCCGAACAAGGGGTTTTTCAATGCCCAGAATCATACAGCCTCTCGTACGAGCAGAAAAGTCAAACCATACCCATACATGCAATACTTCAAGAGATATTTGCCTCCAAAGGTCAGTTTTTAACACATTTTGCCAGCCTCAACCGATACTCCGCACGTAGTCATGTACTTTGGTGCCGGCTATTGCTCGCACCTCACCATCCAGGTGGGTGCAAGCCTACACACTCCCTAAAACCATATAACATCAAGTACTCCACAAACAGTCAAGCGGGCTATTCGAAGCCAGCACAGTTGCACAAGCTAAATAATTAAACGCGAGTCTTAGTAGAGGGACGCAACTGGCAATCTCATGCGACCCGATTTTGGGGGGTTGTATCTCACAAAGGGTGGCTAGTAGAAGGGTGGTTCCTTTAGGGACATTCCAATTTTCAACACAAGTGTTGAGTGTTGAAGTCAACAATTTGACATCAACAACAACATTCCAACTTCATACGAAGTGCTTAGTTCCCATAATTCCTTTCTCAGCAAGATGGTGGACAAGTGTATAATTTCTTCTGCTGTTACAGCATTTTGCAATATTTTTAGTGACAATGCAATGATTTTGTACAAAAGGAAAAGAAATCATGAAGATGACGATGAAAAACTGTTTCTACATGTAAATGTAGCAGCTATGGAAGAAAACATAAAGAGAAAGAAGGCCAAAATAATAGGATATGTAGAAGAGATAGTTCCTTTATAATCTATGGAAGATTTTAAATCTCACTTCTGTTTGAGGCATTCAACAGTTGAGGTGTGTAAAAGTGTTTAAATTATAATTATCTGTTTAGTTTGTCAAATATTTTACTGTAATTATTTTCACAAAGAATAGAAGCGTTTAATTTTAAAAAATTTATCTGTTTTGAAACTTTAAAATATATATATAACTTTACCTAAAATATTTTGTTTATGTGGCAAATGAAACGATATTTAACCAACAATTACCATTTTAAGAAATTTTATTTTTATTTCAGCATTTGATGCAGATGATTATTTTGGAGCCTACTAAAAGAAAACCAGCAATAAAAAGAGAAAGTTCCATATTATTGTCATTATGGTTGATTGACAACCAAGAATCTTTTTGAGGTGTTGCTGACAGATTTGGCATTGAATGGGGCCATGCCCACAGAGAACTTGTTGCATTCTGTAAGGATATAATGCAAATAGCAGAGAGTGTTATCCAGTGGCCTACAGGAGAAGAAATTGAAAGAACTGTTAAAGAATTTAATGAACTGAGAGGGTGTAACAGTTTTCCTGGAGTTTTAGGCTGTATTGATGAAAGTCATATTTCATTTACAGCCCCCAAAAATGAAAAGGTTGCACATTTCAACAGAAAAAATTCACTTCTGTCATTCTACAGGCTGTATGTAATGCAAAATTAAAATTTATTGATGTCTTTGGTGGTTGGCCAGACTCATCAAATAATGCCAGAGTTTTCCAAAGAAGTTTTCCTCTCTTTCTAAAGATGAAATGTAATCCTGAGACGATTTCAGAAAATTATCATTTATTAGGTGATAGTGCAAATCCATTATCCAAAAAATTATTAACTCCTTATCGTGATAATGGACACTTAAACAATATTAAAAAATATTACAATAAAATTATTAGTTCAACTAGAATTGTTATTGAACAAGCATTTGGACAATTATTTGGCAGGTTTAGAAGGCTGAAACATCNACACTTATTGTAATAAATGTATATTGACTATATTTAATATAAAGCTGCTATTTATGTTTATTTGTTCAATTTGAATTGTGTTAATTAAAATAAAATCTCAATATATAATAATTACAGAGTATTCTTACTGTATATTATTATTTAGTATATACTTACCAATTTTTTCTGTTTCAGAAAGTTGTAAAGACTGTACCAGTACATTTGTTTCCGATCTCTCGGACAACTGTTCTATCATATGTAAAAAATTAAACAGAGGAATTTCATTAAAATTTATAAAAACAATAATTATCTATTTGGTTAAATACAACATTCAATTTTAATATAAAATACGTACAGTACCTGTCAGTCAACGTATCCGTCGAGTGCCGAGTGCGTTAAGTCGGCGCTACTTCGACGTTGAAAAAAGGGAAAGAATTTTAACGAACGTCGAGATCGGCATCAAAAATCGGAACGCCCTGTTTCACTAAGACACAACTTTATACCTTCCCTTGCGCATCTTAAAAAAGCCAAATACTTCAGTCCAGATGCAGAGGCGACCCAGTGCCTTACAGCAGTGTTTCCCGACCTTTTTATCGCAGTGGATCGGTCAATGTTTGATGTTTTACCACGGCCCACTGAGGGGGAGACGTTGATTGTTTATATTTTAGATCAGGGCTTCTTAAACTTTTTTATTCACGACCCCATTTATGATTGTGATTTTTTTCGCAACCCAAAAAAAAATATAAAATAAAGATATATACAAATTTGCAAAAACAATAATGGTGTACTACCACAGTTCACTCTTGTGTTACAATGGAACAGAGACAACACTACACTAGTTCACACTACAATCAGTGTTGCTGAATCATTGTCTCGCTGCAACAGAAGTGACACAAAGTGCAACTCACAAAATCTATGACACAAAGCACACCATTTTCAAATTCTCACAAATTATTTTCAAAATTTTGCTTTAAAATCTCGCTACCCCAAGATTTCGCTAAGCGACCCCATTTGGGGTCGCGACCCACAGTTTAAGAAATCCTTTTCTAGATTGATTTAATTTAATAATTTTAATTTAACTGTATTTAAACATGCCTTCAAAATAAAAAACAGTTAAATCTCATTATATTCATTTTTTGGTGTAACATTTTAACTCACTAGAATGCTAAATCAGTGAGAACCCCGAACCAGCTTGTTTCTTTGCAACAACATGGTTCCATCTGGGGGTAATAAGAGACGACGACACCCAAAGTGTATTTCTTATATGCAGTTTATTCCATCGTTCCGTCATCCGTTAAAAGTCACACAAACCCGAGAGAAATACACCATAGTAAATAAAATGGAAATACCAGTGATTTAACATTCATCGGGTGGCCCGGTACCATTTGATCCACGGACCGGTACCGGTCCGCAGCCCAGGGGTCGGGGACCACTACCTTACGGGATACAGGAACTTCGCATCACACCCACACCGTTTCGGTAAGCGGATCGATAGCACCCGCGATTGCGACGGACAGAGCGAAGACAAGTGTGATCTCTTTGTCAACCAAATTTACAGCACTGTTTGTGTAAATACGAGACTTACTCGTTAGCCATATCAATAACTAATATTCACGTTTTGTTCTATATCTGACTTTATGTAATAATACTCCACTCCTTTATCGAGCGTCAGTATTTGTATAAATTATATATATAAAGCGGTCAGAAATTGCGTACTTTGTAATCATTAAAACATCGCGTCCGTACCCCCTCCACCGTACACACTCGCAAACTCGTCACGTTCGTTTTTATACCATTTACCAAACATATTTTGTCTGGTCACCGTAATTTTACTCGAACAATTACGAGGCAGACGCTCAACGATCCGACACTTCCCTTCAATCTTTCCCTCCCCGCCAACATTCCCTCTAAGCTGTGCGGCCGCGCACTGCTCAAATTGTTGCCGCGCACGAGAATTTATGTGCCGCGCAGGCGAGCATTCACACCAATTTGAATTGTTGTTTACTTATTTCTCACTCTGTCTGCAACACGATTATTGCCGCGTATATTTCGATTAAATACATTAAATCAGTGACAAAATATTTTGTACAAAAGTATGTTTTAAAATGAATTTTAATCTCTACTTTATAATAAATTATTTTAATTTTTTATAGGAAAAAATAAGATTTTATATATATATATATATATAGTCTGTGCACATACATACAGACAACCTCCTACTCTTTTAATTAATGTAACGTAATGTCCCGTTTGACTTTTCTGCTCCCAAAGGTACGCTCTACCGCTCCGACAAGGTCTCAAACGTCTCATTCGGAGCCCGAATTGCGCCGTCTAGGGTCTCTAAGGGCAGCTTTTTATTCGTTTCAAACGTACAGCGCGTTTTTTTGGCACTGTTTTTCTCAGACGGCTTCGGAAGAAACGAAAATGGAAGATCGTATCTTCTGTCGTTCGTTCCCGAAGTTTCTCGGAATTAAACGTTGCAAAATATTTAGCCTCTTATTTTGGATCGGTAGGGCCAATTCCGACATTTAGTAAACAGACAATATCGCTTCGTTCGTTAGTAATCGCGAGCGTACCGAAACTTCGTTAACGGGTGACACCGAGCGTGTATTTTCATAGTTTCGACTAGAAATCCCGTCGTTTAAATTACCCGCATTTGCCGGTCGTTGGTTTAAACGGCCGACAATGGAAAGGAAAAGCCAAATAAACCTGGTGCAGTAGAAACGGAGAGAAAACCGCCGAGCAAATCCACCGACGACGAAACGAGAAACCGACATGACCGCCGATGGGAACCGGAAACGGACGGAAGCGGGAATTCCCACAAACGTCTAGCGACCGGGCGCGTTCCAACTTACTCTGATAGAGGCTCCCTCTGTCGGCTATTTTTGGAGGTAATAAACTCGCGTATAGTTACAGTGACCATACGTCCTTTATTTAAGAGGACAGTCCTTTATTTCACTGCTCTGTCCTTTAACTTTATTTATTTTCTAAAATAGGCATTTTGTCCTTTATTTTGTAAAGTTGACACAAAGTTTAAAAAATTTTTTTTAATAATATATTGAACAAGTTAGTCACGACCANTAAATAAATTATGTAAACACCACAGTGGAACTAATACATCCTATAAAAATCACTTCTATGAAAGCTAAAATTAATTTAGATTAAACAACACCTTAGTGTTGCTGGGAATATTTAAGGCATTGTTCAATCTAATATACCCTATGCATAAATACTCAAGCAATGCTGGAAAGATCTCTTTTGTATCTGGATAAATATTAAAGTGAACCTTATATAAAAACACAAGATGCTGTGGTCTGTTCAACTGATTATTGACAGATTACTTCAGATAAAACCTCAACCAGAACAAGCACCATAACAAAAACTGTAGTGCCCCACAATCTTTTTGAAAAACCAACTTTTATCTGTTGTAGAACCACGAGCAAATATAATCATCATCAAACGAATACACTATCAGATGACGGCTAAATGAAAAGGGCTTATCGCATCAGGACAAGATGGAACCAGACTCAATTATTCAAATATAACTGTTATTAATATGGGAATGCATTCTAAGTACAGACACCTCATCAGCCTACTTAAAGGTTAGACACATGGCAGTTAACACAATAAATGAAGTGCACCATGCCATAATATTGTAAATGCCAAAAAAGAAACTTTTCAGGAGAGGTAAAACACATTTTTTCTAATGAATGAATTCATTTCAATTTTTCAATAAAATGGTAAAAAAAACTCACTGTGTTACAAATCTCTGGAATATCAAAATGATGTAAATATAAGCTGCAACTTGCGCTCTGGCACTTTAAATGTTATATTTTCACATAAATTCATCTTCAAAATACAGCCACTTACACTGCCAATATCGCCACAATATTCTTTTGTGGCAGAAAACATTGCATTTAGAATTCAATTCTTCGATAAAATGTATTTAGAAAAAAATGGCATTTACAACGTTATGGCATTGGACACTTCAAATATCTAAAATATTGTTACAAAACAGTTTACACTCCGATATCATAAATAACACAGTGCACCATGTATACAATTACATAAAATACTAAATTAAAACTAATTAAAATTGTACAATACAATAATAAAAACGAGTGATAGTTGTAGTTAGCCTTGAACCGACAAATTAAACCGTCTCCGTAAAACATAATATTGGTTCTATCAATAATAAATTATTAGTTACATTTATGACTTATTATTTTTTTTTAATTTAAAAAATTTGGGTCTTACTTCACTCAATTTAACCTTACTTTCCCTCAGTTGTATATAACAGAAGAAAAGTATGGCAATTGGACAAAGTGACCTCCCAAAGAATTTTACATTTTTGGACTTGTGATCTTGAAATGTTGAAAAATGCAAAAAAAATTTGGGGGTATTTTCTGTATGGATGTTTGTTTGTGTGGGGTTTTATTTTATTTTATTCACTCTCTTTGAAGCTTAATAACTCTCATGCATTTTGTTCAAAATTTCTGAAATTTTACAGAAAGGTTTGTTTATTAGGGGGATTAATACTATTAAATTTTGGTAATTGAAGGTAGAGGAGGTGGAAAGATAAAGGGAGTCATCAGTATCTCCTATAGGATGGGACTTAGTGATGATTTTACCCATTACTAGCATTCACAATTTTTTTTTATAAAACCCATCCCTACCCTTAAATTAAGCTTTTTTGCCATTTTAGAGCAGTTAAAAATACAAGTATTTTTTAAGTAAATTTAAGTTTTTTTTAAATAAAAAGATTGTAACTAGGTCTCAAAAATAAGTAGCCAGGTAGGCTGATATGAGGCATTACCTTAGCATGCAACAACACGTGACTGCACATCGCAAACAGCACAAAGGATAGACTGGCCGGCTTTTAGTGGGAGGTTCAGACCTCCGACCAAACGCCAATCAGTCCGTCATTGAAGTTCAGATATTTTTCCACAATTTCTAAATCTTCAAACTCTGAAGGAGGAATTGAAAAACAGTCTATTTGCTTCTGACACTAAGGTGCACAAGGTCATTTGGGTTTTCTGTCACCAAAGGCCACAGTATTTCTTTGTGGACAGCATCCACCAACTTGTCAGATGGTTAGATAATTAGACAAACACCTCAATGCCCAACAGGTATTCATAAAGACAATTCGTTTGTGATGTAGAAATTTTATCTGAGAGGATTTGTTTCAAACACACCATTTGAAATGATATCCAATATTTCAGTTACTCTCAGTAATCAGTTATAAGCATGCAGCTAGCAATTTTTGTTTTTACTCATCCACAACAGACAAAAACAATTTAAAATACAGTATATCACTCAATTTAATTCAAGTCATTAATAAACATATTATCAAAGAGAGGCACAAAGTGATCAATTCAAAAAAATGTTACAATTTTCATGATGACTCAGGAAAAATGTTTTGTCTGTGAAAAATAGTCATCAAAAATCATAAACAAACCAAGAACCTTTACAGAACTCAAAAACAATAATGACAGTATGGCACGCTTAAAACAAACTCAACATACAATTTTCAGTGAAAATCTTGGCTTGTGTTTCAAAAAAGTATACACCATTAAACACCATTTAAAAGGAAACTGAAACGAATAAAGCTCATCCAATGATCATGTCAGAAACTGGGTGTTTCGTCAAAATTCCTACAGACGGGCACATATCACTGCTTCTAAATTTTGCCATTCACAGTTTTATAACAAGTTTGTAACATTTCATGCAATACAGTTGGCCAATCGAATCATATTAAAGTTTTCTGTTCTGAAACCGGGGATTACCAAAACACTCTATTAGTATTTAACACAGGACGACTTACCTCAGAAAGAATTCCTCCTCCACAGCCCACATCCAAAATTTCCAATCCTTGCAGAGGCAGAGGTCCTTCGGCGGCCTGGGGCGAAACAGCTCCAGTTCTCACCAGACCATCCCGTACCAGAGACACCCGCAAGGGATTGAGGGCGTGCAGACCCTTCATTGCACCATTCTTATCCCACCAGCCAGAAGCCAGGATTCTAAACTTCTCCACTTCCTCCGCATCCACCGTTCCCGCGTTGGCACTCCTTTATCATTGGCAGTAAAAAAAAACTAAGAATTAGTTTTAAAAACAATTGTAGCTTAAAAATTATTGGAAAGAGAATAACGAATGCAGCGAGTTCGGTTAATCGAAATAAAGATAAATGAGAAAGCCCAGCATGGCATTTGGCCAGATAACAATTAGGACAACCAATTTTGTTCCGGGAAATCCAAAATAAACATAACATTAACACCCAGCCTTTATGACCACAAATAACAAAAGACCACAACAACAACACAACATCAGAAACCAAATTTTTTTTGGATAATGAGATGATGCACGATAGTGAAAAGTTGGTATCTGAGCAAGCAAAATTATTTTGTTATTTCAAATTAACATAGCACATCAATATATAATAAAATGCCAACAAATAAGATTTTGAAGAACAAACACTTCATTTTTATCGTCACCAACCAAAATGGCTTATACAAATACTATTCAATAATCATTCATAATGTTCAAAGAAAGGTTCCCAAGGCAACAGGTTCGTTTGTGATGTAGAAATTTTAGGACGATTATCCGGCAGTCGTTGGCAAGACAATTACAAAAGCAGGATGATGACATACTGAATTGCAATAATACTACTCCATACAAAAATCAAGAATACTTCTTACTAAAAAAATTCTAGATCACTAACCCTTAATACTACTTACACTAAGAAAGAAAGATCAAAGATGGGGACAAGTAGTAGTAAAGACAATGGACAAGACAGAACAAAAGTACCCGGGTCGTACGAACGTCTTTCCCTCACGGCAAGGGGCCAGAAACTTCTCACGGACAACACACGCTTCCGTCTTCTTTTCCTCGGTTCCAGGAAGGCATTTTTTGTATCTGAACCATCGGTCACCGATCCGAAACTCACATCCTGCCAAGTCAAACGCAGATTCCCGCGCACCCGACTCCAGCCACGGAATCGGGTTCAAGCAGAAACCCCAACAGACTCCAGCCAGGGTGTCTGCTCAAAGTTGTGCCGTCATGTCTCTCTCCTTTCACTGTCCGCTCTCTTTTCGAGCATTGGTCCAAAAACTGCCCTTCCTCCACCTTGTACTCGTTACACCAGACATTCCAGGAAGCGGTCTTTGCCTCCAAGAAGGAAATCCCCAAGAAAATTGAAAAGTTTTCAAAGGTGGAAAACACAAAGAACAGGGAAAAACATAGTATCAAAAAGACAAAAATAGACAATAAGACATACAGTAACACGTCGATCTAACGAAGTAAGATAGCAAATGCAAATGACACCATCAAGACTCTAAGGGTTATGTACGGTTCAGGCTCCGAACAAGGGGTTTTTCAATGCCCAGAATCATACAGCCTCTCGTACGAGCAGAAAAGTCAAACCATACCCATACATGCAATACTTCAAGAGATATTTGCCTCCAAAGGTCAGTTTTTAACACATTTTGCCAGCCTCAACCGATACTCCGCACGTAGTCATGTACTTTGGTGCCGGCTATTGCTCGCACCTCACCATCCAGGTGGGTGCAAGCCTACACACTCCCTAAAACCATATAACATCAAGTACTCCACAAACAGTCAAGCGGGCTATTCGAAGCCAGCACAGTTGCACAAGCTAAATAATTAAACGCGAGTCTTAGTAGAGGGACGCAACTGGCAATCTCATGCGACCCGATTTTGGGGGGTTGTATCTCACAAAGGGTGGCTAGTAGAAGGGTGGTTCCTTTAGGGACATTCCAATTTTCAACACAAGTGTTGAGTGTTGAAGTCAACAATTTGACATCAACAACAACATTCCAACTTCATACGAAGTGCTTAGTTCCCATAATTCCTTTCTCAGCAAGATGGTGGACAAGTGTATAATTTCTTCTGCTGTTACAGCATTTTGCAATATTTTTAGTGACAATGCAATGATTTTGTACAAAAGGAAAAGAAATCATGAAGATGACGATGAAAAACTGTTTCTACATGTAAATGTAGCAGCTATGGAAGAAAACATAAAGAGAAAGAAGGCCAAAATAATAGGATATGTAGAAGAGATAGTTCCTTTATAATCTATGGAAGATTTTAAATCTCACTTCTGTTTGAGGCATTCAACAGTTGAGGTGTGTAAAAGTGTTTAAATTATAATTATCTGTTTAGTTTGTCAAATATTTTACTGTAATTATTTTCACAAAGAATAGAAGCGTTTAATTTTAAAAAATTTATCTGTTTTGAAACTTTAAAATATATATATAACTTTACCTAAAATATTTTGTTTATGTGGCAAATGAAACGATATTTAACCAACAATTACCATTTTAAGAAATTTTATTTTTATTTCAGCATTTGATGCAGATGATTATTTTGGAGCCTACTAAAAGAAAACCAGCAATAAAAAGAGAAAGTTCCATATTATTGTCATTATGGTTGATTGACAACCAAGAATCTTTTTGAGGTGTTGCTGACAGATTTGGCATTGAATGGGGCCATGCCCACAGAGAACTTGTTGCATTCTGTAAGGATATAATGCAAATAGCAGAGAGTGTTATCCAGTGGCCTACAGGAGAAGAAATTGAAAGAACTGTTAAAGAATTTAATGAACTGAGAGGGTGTAACAGTTTTCCTGGAGTTTTAGGCTGTATTGATGAAAGTCATATTTCATTTACAGCCCCCAAAAATGAAAAGGTTGCACATTTCAACAGAAAAAATTCACTTCTGTCATTCTACAGGCTGTATGTAATGCAAAATTAAAATTTATTGATGTCTTTGGTGGTTGGCCAGACTCATCAAATAATGCCAGAGTTTTCCAAAGAAGTTTTCCTCTCTTTCTAAAGATGAAATGTAATCCTGAGATGATTTCAGAAAATTATCATTTATTAGGTGATAGTGCAAATCCATTATCCAAAAAATTATTAACTCCTTATCGTGATAATGGACACTTAAACAATATTAAAAAATATTACAATAAAATTATTAGTTCAACTAGAATTGTTATTGAACAAGCATTTGGACAATTATTTGGCAGATTTAGAAGGCTAAAACATCCACATGTTTTAGCCTTCTAAAAGGGATTTGATTCCAGAAGCGATTATTACTGGCTGTGTATTGCATAATTTGTGCATTTTATACAATGATATACCTCCAGATGCTTGTACTATAAATGATAATTTTCAAAACAGTTCTCAGAATTTTGGAGAAGAGTATCAAGATGGAATTAGCAAGAGAAAATTGCTAAATACATACCAATCATAATAGTTAAAAATATCTATTTTTATTTTTTTTCTATTAATAAATTAAAATCAAGTTTGTAATTATTATTATTGTCTGCTACTATGTTGTGAATTTTTAATCACAATGATCCCACGTTCATCTGCATTTATAACGTATAATTTAAACAAAATTTTATTAAATATTTGAACCAGTTTCAGGAAAAGTATTAATCATATATTTAACATTTTGTTATTACTTTTAGTTATTTGTAATAAACTTTGTTCATTATTGAAAGTGCTTTGATTTTTGAATAGATGTATTTTGATACATCTTAAATACATTTATTAGTCATCAAAACAGAAAAAATTTTATTAAAATATCCAAACATTTTACATTTTATTTTCTGCCAATTTTAACAAAACATCTGTTAATTTTTCCATGGCTTTTAATTTTTCTTCCTCTATTTTTTTAAATCATTCCATCATTGTTCTTCTACCTCTGCTTTTCTGTCTTCTAACTCTTTTTTTTAAATAATTTCTAAACCACAATGGTAATTCATCTCCAGTTCTTTTGTTCTTTCTTGGTCTTTCTGTGGTTTCTGCTTCTCTTTGGAAATTTGATGCACTGGGAACAGAAATTAAATTTTCATTTTCATTTGATTGAAAATTGTTTTCAGAAGTGCAAGGCAAAGAACTTCAAAGATAACTACTGGGGGATTTACATTTAACCTATTTCCATAAACTTCTTGAAAGTTATGGAAAAACTCCCATTTTATGGCATCGCCACCAGACTCTTTTCCCTGTAGGTACACATTAAATTTTGCTACTTAGCATGGCATTCCGTGGACCGAAACGCGTACCCACTTCGTTTGAGATTGTCGGAAATCCTCTGCCATGATTTAGATTTTTGAATCGGTTTGATGAATTCTTCCTCCGTTTCTAATCTCGTATCTATTAGTAATAGTGTCCATCGGCGAGTCCATTCGTTAGCTTAAAAATTATAAAAAAATATTTATTTTGCTTTCCTTTATAGTTTGCCATAATTTATTATTTACACAAAATCTTAAACATAATATCCGATATATTATACATTATACTGCATACTGTTTTGGTATTGTCAAGAAAATTTTTTTGATCTATTACATTTAAAAAGAATTAATAATTATAAATTTTAACAGAATGTTTCGTTCATTCATTAAAATAAATATCATAAAATTAATTTACGAACACTTATTGTAATAAATGTATATTGACTATATTTAATATAAAGCTGCTATTTATGTTTATTTGTTCAATTTGAATTGTGTTAATTAAAATAAAATCTCAATATATAATAATTACAGAGTATTCTTACTGTATATTATTATTTAGTATATACTTACCAATTTTTTCTGTTTCAGAAAGTTGTAAAGACTGTACCAGTACATTTGTTTCCGATCTCTCGGACAACTGTTCTATCATATGTAAAAAATTAAACAGAGGAATTTCATTAAAATTTATAAAAACAATAATTATCTATTTGGTTAAATACAACATTCAATTTTAATATAAAATACGTACAGTACCTGTCAGTCAACGTATCCGTCGAGTGCCGAGTGCGTTAAGTCGGCGCTACTTCGACGTTGAAAAAAGGGAAAGAATTTTAACGAACGTCGAGATCGGCATCAAAAATCGGAACGCCCTGTTTCACTAAGACACAACTTTATACCTTCCCTTGCGCATCTTAAAAAAGCCAAATACTTCAGTCCAGATGCAGAGGCGACCCAGTGCCTTACAGCAGTGTTTCCCGACCTTTTTATCGCAGTGGATCGGTCAATGTTTGATGTTTTACCACGGCCCACTGAGGGGGAGACGTTGATTGTTTATATTTTAGATCAGGGCTTCTTAAACTTTTTTATTCACGACCCCATTTATGATTGTGATTTTTTTCGCAACCCAAAAAAAAATATAAAATAAAGATATATACANTAAAAAATTTATCTGTTTTGAAACTTTAAAATATATATATAACTTTACCTAAAATATTTTGTTTATGTGGCAAATGAAACGATATTTAACCAACAATTACCATTTTAAGAAATTTTATTTTTATTTCAGCATTTGATGCAGATGATTATTTTGGAGCCTACTAAAAGAAAACCAGCAATAAAAAGAGAAAGTTCCATATTATTGTCATTATGGTTGATTGACAACCAAGAATCTTTTTGAGGTGTTGCTGACAGATTTGGCATTGAATGGGGCCATGCCCACAGAGAACTTGTTGCATTCTGTAAGGATATAATGCAAATAGCAGAGAGTGTTATCCAGTGGCCTACAGGAGAAGAAATTGAAAGAACTGTTAAAGAATTTAATGAACTGAGAGGGTGTAACAGTTTTCCTGGAGTTTTAGGCTGTATTGATGAAAGTCATATTTCATTTACAGCCCCCAAAAATGAAAAGGTTGCACATTTCAACAGAAAAAATTCACTTCTGTCATTCTACAGGCTGTATGTAATGCAAAATTAAAATTTATTGATGTCTTTGGTGGTTGGCCAGACTCATCAAATAATGCCAGAGTTTTCCAAAGAAGTTTTCCTCTCTTTCTAAAGATGAAATGTAATCCTGAGACGATTTCAGAAAATTATCATTTATTAGGTGATAGTGCAAATCCATTATCCAAAAAATTATTAACTCCTTATCGTGATAATGGACACTTAAACAATATTAAAAAATATTACAATAAAATTATTAGTTCAACTAGAATTGTTATTGAACAAGCATTTGGACAATTATTTGGCAGATTTAGAAGGCTAAAACATCCACATGTTTTAGCCTTCTAAAAGGGATTTGATTCCAGAAGCGATTATTACTGGCTGTGTATTGCATAATTTGTGCATTTTATACAATGATATACCTCCAGATGCTTGTACTATAAATGATAATTTTCAAAACAGTTCTCAGAATTTTGGAGAAGAGTATCAAGATGGAATTAGCAAGAGAAAAT
This sequence comes from Centruroides sculpturatus, assembly GCF_000671375.1. Classification (NCBI taxonomy): domain Eukaryota; kingdom Metazoa; phylum Arthropoda; class Arachnida; order Scorpiones; family Buthidae; genus Centruroides; species Centruroides sculpturatus. Next base: position 2,224 of record NW_019386724.1, on the reverse strand, counting down.
TGCTAAATACATACCAATCATAATAGTTAAAAATATCTATTTTTATTTTTTTTCTATTAATAAATTAAAATCAAGTTTGTAATTATTATTATTGTCTGCTACTATGTTGTGAATTTTTAATCACAATGATCCCACGTTCATCTGCATTTATAACGTATAATTTAAACAAAATTTTATTAAATATTTGAACCAGTTTCAGGAAAAGTATTAATCATATATTTAACATTTTGTTATTACTTTTAGTTATTTGTAATAAACTTTGTTCATTATTGAAAGTGCTTTGATTTTTGAATAGATGTATTTTGATACATCTTAAATACATTTATTAGTCATCAAAACAGAAAAAATTTTATTAAAATATCCAAACATTTTACATTTTATTTTCTGCCAATTTTAACAAAACATCTGTTAATTTTTCCATGGCTTTTAATTTTTCTTCCTCTATTTTTTTAAATCATTCCATCATTGTTCTTCTACCTCTGCTTTTCTGTCTTCTAACTCTTTTTTTTAAATAATTTCTAAACCACAATGGTAATTCATCTCCAGTTCTTTTGTTCTTTCTTGGTCTTTCTGTGGTTTCTGCTTCTCTTTGGAAATTTGATGCACTGGGAACAGAAATTAAATTTTCATTTTCATTTGATTGAAAATTGTTTTCAGAAGTGCAAGGCAAAGAACTTCAAAGATAACTACTGGGGGATTTACATTTAACCTATTTCCATAAACTTCTTGAAAGTTATGGAAAAACTCCCATTTTATGGCATCGCCACCAGACTCTTTTCCCTGTAGGTACACATTAAATTTTGCTACTTAGCATGGCATTCCGTGGACCGAAACGCGTACCCACTTCGTTTGAGATTGTCGGAAATCCTCTGCCATGATTTAGATTTTTGAATCGGTTTGATGAATTCTTCCTCCGTTTCTAATCTCGTATCTATTAGTAATAGTGTCCATCGGCGAGTCCATTCGTTAGCTTAAAAATTATAAAAAAATATTTATTTTGCTTTCCTTTATAGTTTGCCATAATTTATTATTTACACAAAATCTTAAACATAATATCCGATATATTATACATTATACTGCATACTGTTTTGGTATTGTCAAGAAAATTTTTTTGATCTATTACATTTAAAAAGAATTAATAATTATAAATTTTAACAGAATGTTTCGTTCATTCATTAAAATAAATATCATAAAATTAATTTACGAACACTTATTGTAATAAATGTATATTGACTATATTTAATATAAAGCTGCTATTTATGTTTATTTGTTCAATTTGAATTGTGTTAATTAAAATAAAATCTCAATATATAATAATTACAGAGTATTCTTACTGTATATTATTATTTAGTATATACTTACCAATTTTTTCTGTTTCAGAAAGTTGTAAAGACTGTACCAGTACATTTGTTTCCGATCTCTCGGACAACTGTTCTATCATATGTAAAAAATTAAACAGAGGAATTTCATTAAAATTTATAAAAACAATAATTATCTATTTGGTTAAATACAACATTCAATTTTAATATAAAATACGTACAGTACCTGTCAGTCAACGTATCCGTCGAGTGCCGAGTGCGTTAAGTCGGCGCTACTTCGACGTTGAAAAAAGGGAAAGAATTTTAACGAACGTCGAGATCGGCATCAAAAATCGGAACGCCCTGTTTCACTAAGACACAACTTTATACCTTCCCTTGCGCATCTTAAAAAAGCCAAATACTTCAGTCCAGATGCAGAGGCGACCCAGTGCCTTACAGCAGTGTTTCCCGACCTTTTTATCGCAGTGGATCGGTCAATGTTTGATGTTTTACCACGGCCCACTGAGGGGGAGACGTTGATTGTTTATATTTTAGATCAGGGCTTCTTAAACTTTTTTATTCACGACCCCATTTATGATTGTGATTTTTTTCGCAACCCAAAAAAAAATATAAAATAAAGATATATACAAATTTGCAAAAACAATAATGGTGTACTACCACAGTTCACTCTTGTGTTACAATGGAACAGAGACAACACTACACTAGTTCACACTACAATCAGTGTTGCTGAATCATTGTCTCGCTGCAACAGAAGTGACACAAAGTGCAACTCACAAAATCTATGACACAAAGCACACCATTTTCAAATTCTCACAAATTATTTTCAAAATTTTGCTTTAAAATCTCGCTACCCCAAGATTTCGCTAAGCGACCCCATTTGGGGTCGCGACCCATAGATTGAATAG
>NW_019386723.1:22811-27166 GCF_000671375.1 Centruroides sculpturatus | reverse complement strand
ATTGATAACATTTCGGACATTGTTATAAACATTTTTATATATTTCGATTTTTCATCCAATGTTCGAACCGTTTTAAATTCGAATTTGTTATTGCATATGGATTCTATTATAGAACGATTGTAAACGTTCCAGAAAATTGATCAAATTGAAAATAGTTCGTTTGATTCTCGGCGGTAGGTGTTATATAACAATTACTATGGTTGTTGAAATACTGAATACAGTATAAATGGGGCTTTGCTTGCAAAATTTTCGCGAGCGAAGTCGCGAATAACAGCTAGTATATACTGTACTGTACATATAAATGTTTGTTCGCTATGCACTCATAGGCCATTCATCCAATTAATTGTAGGAAACTTCGGCAGTTACGTTTATATACCCCTAACTTAGACAATGTTGTACAGTACATCCAGGCCCGCCGTAAGCGGGCGTGCAAGGCGTGCACCACACGCGGGCGGCACGTCCAGGGGGCGGCAAATCGAGCGATCGGTTACGTAATATTCAAAGTCATTGTCATAATACCCACCCTATTTATAGCATAAGAAATGTCTTCGCATGGAGAAAAAAATTCTGACCGGCGCGCAATTATTATATTCTTATTTATATTATAGCGTTAACAGCGCCTCTATTGGCATTTATCAGAATTAAGATGCAATGCGAAACGTCTGTCGGCAGGTCGAACCATCCGGCGGCGCCCAAAAGCCTAGTACCCATAGTCGCGCTCTACGACACAAGTCGACAGGACTGGCGAAGATAGGGAATCCCACAGAGCTTCCTTCTCAATTTGTACTCGTACGCATTCGAATAGTTCTATCGCATATCAAATTGCAATTATTTTGATAATAATTCTTATGACATGGGTATAAGTATAATTAATGATATTTTAATTTGGTTAGGATTTAAATCTGAAGCTTAAAGAATATTCGAGTAGTGAAACAGACATTGACGGTATTGATTTGTTTAATGAAATCAATACTTTAAAGTTGNCTATTTACATATAATGGGCAACTATTCTCATCTATGTCGCTTGCCTAACTTTAAGGAGAGAGAGAGAGAGCGATTTTACAAGTTCTAAAATATCCCCTAAATACCTCTCAGAGTAATGGAGAGTTAGCACAATGTCTGTATGGAAGAGGTAATAGTCCTTGGTGTCTTCTGTCTGGTGACTTCTCTGACAGGATCCAATTCCTTTGCATGGAGATTGACTGGCACAAGTACAGAAATAACTTCTGTGAGCGGACGCATGCTGAGCTTCCGGGGGCTCAAGCTTTTATTCAGTTGTCGTGGAAAAGGAGTCACATAATCGTCACTTGTTGACATTAACGGTGCATTCTTGACACCTATGTGTCAACTTTCCCAGCTAATTGTTATAACAAACAGTGACCTCCAATATAATTCTCACCAGGAGCGTTTTTTTTTATCGGAGTTGTTTACATTTTTTTTCCTGACAACTGCATTAAATTCGTGGATTTCACATCTGTGTCCTTGTGAGAAATGACGATTCCCTGCAAGAATGCTCAGAACTTTCGCGCAATGCCAACTACTGCTTCAGGAAAGTATTTCCAACCCTGCACTGCTATATGATTCCGAGTTGTTGGGATGCACCCTACTCCTCTTAGAAGTTCTGAAATGTTTAACTGAGACACCCTGTATATTATATACACTTAATTACTGCAACAATGATATAACATGAAATGATAAACACACAATATATTTACTGTGACAGGTAGCACATAGCACTTGCCGGCATGTAATTGAAAGCGTTACCCTGTAAAAAAGTCTAAGTATTTAATTTTCCACAACTAATGACTTGGATTTTTTTTATTTCTGAACGGATACTTTCTTAATTCTAATAAGCGCCCTCCAGTAGCTGAGTGCATTAAACCACTGTGAACTCTGGTAGTTAGTTAGTCGTGAGTTTGGGCATGGCAAACGAGCTGGTCACGTGAAGTTTTCTGAGTTTTCTTCACCTAAATAAAGTACAGCTTCCCATAAAAGTTTTCCTGGGATGCATCTCCCTGGCAGATTGCTCACGTGTCACATTGCAGTAACCAAATAAACCAAACTAATTCTAATGAGTAATTATTTATTGTGACATCGTCACAATGCTGGCCTGCAACTTTTCATCCCAATGTTCTCAATTGTTTTAGTGGTTGTTTTGCCCCTGTATAGCATACTTTTCTGTCAGCAATGGATTTGTGCCGATCATTTATCTAACTTCATTCAGGGAAAAATTTTGAACTGAAGTAACGTGACATCCATTCCAAACCTGAAGTTCCTATAAAGTTAATCTGGACTTCCTGTCCTAAGCTTTCCATATTAGGTCTCAATTTTCATGTATCTAACTCCTTTCTTGAGATTGAGGAAGGACAGACAGACAGACAGACACAGTCGAAATTTACAGGTCTACAATTTTTTCACATTGCAGTCCAATAATTTTTCTATAAACGAGATACTTATGGGAACACACTTCCCACACAATTTATATATGTGTGAAATTGCAAAAAAATAAACGTTTTATTATAACACGAAATATTTTATTAATATGCAGCTAGATGCCCCATAACCTATGCAAAAACACCTTACCTTAATTATTTATTAACCCCAACGAACGTTTACGACCTGTTCTACAGGCCATCTTCGGGTATTTAAAAATCACGGAATATCGATAACTGTTTGTTTTTTGTATAGAACAGTTAAGAACACATTTAAAATACAAAATTCTCTGGAATATCTATTTGAGCCCAATGAATAAATTACAGTAATATATATACAATTTAAAGTAACAAAATTATAAAATATATAAAAACGTTGGTTAAAGGTTGAAAATGTTGGTTACGGTTAATAAATAATTCGCAGTGAGATAAGATGTTTTTGCATAGGTATAACATAAAATCAATTAGTGTCAGCTTTTTTAAGCAAGTCATAGGAAATCTTTCGGACTCGATCAGGTGCGCAACCATCACAACCTCGAAAGTGAACACGGATCACTTTTCAAATATTACGAGACCAGGGCCGTGTTCAGTAACGCAGAATTCTTGCTAAGTTGAACTCGTTTTTAACTACTGCTTGACTCCTCCCACCGCTAGAATTCTAGCCAGTTCAGTTAGCTTCTTTTATCTACGCTAACTTCTAGTAGTGACGTCATTCTTTTTGTCTCGTCGTACGATTTGCAAGACGACTGCCCGTGTTGGACCAAACGTATATTATAACAATCACAATATTATTCTCTCATTCAAATCATTCTAAAATGACTTCGAAATGTAAAATTATCATACGTCGGTATCCGTTTTAACGTAAGATAACGGTCCATTTCGCTGAATACAATTAATAATTGTTTCATTAATTTCGTCACGATCTGACGCAGCTTCATTTGAATAATTGTATTGGGTACTTCATATTTGCGACAATTGTTGCGATCATAATTTTAACTTCGTTCACCATTTTGCCCAGTTGTCTAACTAAGAATAATCGTTCGATGAGGCTAGGAACATTCTTGGCTCCGCCGACTAAGCCACTTAGAATTCTAACTTAGACGTTCTGCGTTACGGAACACGGCCCGGTATTAATTGGTAGTGATTGACCATCCTTTTTTTCGGGAGGAAGTCAACTACTACTTTTGGTCGAGTTACTTCGACCGCCTTCCGGTAAAACCCATTATGGGTTCGTCTAGGCACACAGTTGGGCGGCCGGATGATGAGGGACGGGGCCCGACATTTCCGTTTGGACCACTATCGGATTCGATCCCGGGTCACCCAGAGCGATAGTCTGCCCACCTTAGCCGCTCGGCCACGCGGCCGTCTTTGTTTCTTTGTTATTTTCGATGATAAATTTAATATTTGTTTTTAATAATTTAATTTGTTTCTGTAGTCTACTTTCTGTACTGTGGGGTATAGGCATTCTATATCTATTACAGTGGCGTACCGTAGTGGGGGCGGCAGGGGCGGCCCGCCCCGGGCGGCACTTTTTAGGGGGCGGCAAAATTTCATAATAAATAATAATAATATCTTGTAAAAATTTGAAACATCTTAATCTATACTTGCATCGCGCCTACGATAGTGCTATCGTCCGGACAGTCCGGGAATCGGCTCGCCGTCCGGGTGAACTAGTAACTTTTTCATCCGAGGAAATCCTGCGAAACTTGTTGACCTTTCTTTTTCTTTCTCTGCTTGTACGATTCATTTGCGTTCATATACACCACTAATATCCAATGGAACTATTTTAAACAGGTCGCTGCACTGCCACCGAATTTTTTCATTGCTTGTTCTGTGATGAAACTGAATTTTGGTCTTTTAAATTGAAATACCTAAATAAGGGGAGGCCGAAATTTTCCTCCGCCCCGGGTGGCTGACACCCAC
>NW_019386723.1:0-17975 GCF_000671375.1 Centruroides sculpturatus | reverse complement strand
AAAAAAGTATATGGAAAAATAAAAATCAAGTTTAAGTCATTTTATTCGACTTTACGTCTGTCCGCCACAAATATTGAAGTCGTAATATCACTAGATAAACGTTTAAAGCACATAAAATCATATTAAAATATATACAAGTATGTACTGTATTTACAGTACACGCATTCGTAAATTTAGATTATTTTTTTTGTACTATATTAAAAACTAAAATTTATTTGTTTGTAAGCTTAAAATAGATTTTTATTAACCATATATTATTTAAAATGCATTCCTAGTGATAAGTAGATTCGGAGACAGGTAAATTCGACTTACGTCGTTTTCCTGGAACCAATTACCGACGTAAGGCGAGGTATACCTGTATTATATACCCTTTTGCAATATACAGCAATTCAAACTTTTCGTACAGGATAAGGTATTATTCGAGTACTGAAATACAGGATAAGTGTAGGGTGAATGCAGGCTGCTTGCAGAAGGGTTCTTTTGAGTACTGTGCAATATGGGACTAAAGGAATTTGCTTTATACCCATTGATAGAATCAATATGTTTATTTAAATAAAATGTTTCATAAACTTCATACTGTATTTCAATGGGAGAATTCAGAAGAAATATTAAACAGAAGTCACTAGATAGGCAGTAGTGTCCAAGTGTCAGAAAGAAATCAAAAAGAAAAAAAAGGTTTTTGAGTCAGACCGGATTCTTTTCTTTGAGTGCTGTGAATGATGTACTGATGAAAATGGATCATTATTTATTTACCTAGTTATATTTTTACAAAATACAGTGGGTGATTGGTTAACGAACAGATTGGATAACAAACACTTTTGCGAAAGATTTTTATGATCGGACAACGAACACTTGACTGAACAAACACAAAAAGAAGAGACGTAAAATAACGAATACCGATAGGTCTTCCTTTGTCTTCAGGCAACAATTCAAAACTTTTCGGAGCGCGGGAGACGTCGACATCGACGTTCTACCCAGTATATACTGATCGGATAGTATTCCCNATTTGTTTGAACAGTGAATCGTTCGACTGTATAATTAAAATAAAATTCCAAAGAATGTTCAAATTTCAAATATGTATTTCACTAATTTTAACAAGGTTATTAACACCAGATTTTTTTTCAACTTACGCAATTATGTAGAATATTAAACTGACTTTTCGTAAATGAGAATTTTTCATGATATTCAGAAATGTCACTCGTTGGCCTTTTTCTTCGCTTTCCTAAATTTCAAATATATTCCTATTAATATATATATAGGAAATTAATCATTTCCTAAATGAATAATAATGAATTATATATCAAGCAAATATATTATTATTTTTTAACAGTATATTCATTTAAAATGCACGATTAAAAAGATATGTTAGAACTTAATTACCATCACAATTTTTTCAGTTATATTTTTGAATTTTTGAGCGAAATTTTCAATTTGGAGTTTATTTATTTTTATTGCTTTCCTCATTACTTTCTCGGCTTCAATTATTTTTCCTTGGGTAATCAGCCATCTTGGAGATTCCGAAGTGACCCTTTACAATTACAAAATTACAAAAAATTTCGTTGAAAGTTTAAAAAATTGTCAGTAAAACAATTCATCCTTTAATTAATTACTTTAATTCTTTAAAATTAATTTAAAATGAGTTTTCTTACCACCATAATGGAATACAAATTACACATGGTAAAACACATATTATTTCTATATAAAACCAATCTCTGAAAATCCAAACAAGTCCAGGGAGAATAAGTTGTCCCATTATATATCCTAGTTTACCCGTTAATCCTACCACCAGTCTGTNATGGTAAAACACATATTATTTCTATATAAAACCAATCTCTGAAAATCCAAACAAGTCCAGGGAGAATAAGTTGTCCCATTATATATCCTAGTTTACCCATTAATCCTACCATCAGTCTGTGTTCTTTTTTAACAATTTCTGTTACTACATCACAGAATAAAAGGAAGTTTTTTGTTTTTAATTGAAACAATCGAATAAAATTGTTATACAATATTTCAATAATAATTTTTTAAAAAATGCTTACCATGTACATACACGATTAGTGTCGAAGTTGGCCTACCAAATGCAAGTAAAAATCGACATGCAAGAAACATCCAGAAAGACGAAGTAAATATACTTATCATACTGAATGTGAATGTCCACGCTGAACACAAGTAGAACATAGGTTTCCTGCCAAATCTATTTGTGAGTGGAAAAAATATACATTCAGATATACGTATAATATTTGTATACTGTATATCTTAATAATAAAAACATACTTATCAGATAATTGACCTCCAATGAAAACAGAGATTAAAAATCCTATAAAATACAACAGTTGCGCAAAAGATACTAACCATGCTCTGTCACACACTAGATCCCACTGAAAATTAGTAACATTAACTGTAATTTCATAAAATAATTTTCTTACAATCGTAATACTAACTCAAAATAGTTAAATTATTAATTTACACTTTACTTACAAGAATTTTTCTGGATAAAGGAATAGTTTACCCTTATTCATACACTTTATTTTCCTTTCTTTTTTTTAATTTTACGGTTCAAAATAAATGTAAAAACTAAATTAAGATAAACTATTTTCGCACAAGAATTAATGCTCTGTATTTGTTATGAGTTTGTTAATTATTTGGTTTTTTTATGTGGAACATTACCAATAACAATGCATGTCGCTTGTTATTTCCATTTCCATATACAGCAGCTAAGAAATTTTTTCAGTTGAGGTGTATATTTTCTCTTTATGTTCCACACAGGAAGAAACAATAAAGGATAAACAGTTTCAGTTTTCGAAAATCGCGTTGTATCTGTATTATATATAATAAATGCCACTGCAACACTGTCTATATGTTTTATTATTATAAACAAAAAAATTATTTATTTAAAGTGCAAATTTCATCTTCTCGGTAACGTTACATTGATTTTTAACTTATTTATTATAGAGCCAGAGCCTTTCTGAAAGATAAAACTAGACTTGGCGGAATATCATATAATTTAATATTACAACATTTAAACTAAAAAAAAATTAAAATAATTGTTAAATATTAACTATTATTTTATCATGTCGAAATTATATTTAGAAAAATTTTAAAATAATTGACAGATAAGAAATAGCACCAAAGACGTTACATTCAATAATTTTTAATGCAATACTGCTGCGTTAATAAGCAAGATAACTCACATATATATAGCATTTTGCCCACCTATAGAACGCAAAATATGTCATTTTATCTAGTGGAAGCAGTGATATGTTTCTTTCCGAGATTAAGCGATAAGTGTCGACATTGATCGTCTAGTGCAATATAAACAGAGATGAAAATACTTTCCAATATATTCCATTTCTTTGGAGTAAAAACCACGAGTTCCGTTAAGAAAAACGTTTGAACTGAAAATGCAAATGCTGCCAATTAAGAATCGTCCACGTAGTATACTTGCAATACCTCCAGTAATTGTCTCAAGCAATGAGCGCGTACATATTAATTTTAATGTTTTATAGTTTTAAGGTATTTAAGGCGATAATCTAGTAGTAAGCAATACAATAAATTTATAACGAAATAAAAGAAACAAAATAAAAACATAATTTCTTATATAAACACATAAATTTTGAACTGTAAACTATAATGAATACTAAAGAATTACACATAAAACATTTTTCTGTATTTTTCAAAATGTAATCTTCAGAAACAGAAATTATCAATGTTTTCGTTCGATAAAATTGAGTAAAGTTTTATACCTAGCTATTCACATAGAGAAAAAGGTCTTTTGGCAGTTTTCAGACAGATTATTCGGTCACACCTGTGTTTGGCGTTACACAGTCGTGCCTATTCATATCTATATTTTGAATTTTGAAAGTATTCTTTCTGGGGGGCGATAGTGACACGTATGTATGGCAGAGAGAGACAGCTACCTGTTTCGAATGGCCTGTACTAAGTGGCCTGGAGCTTCTCAGACATTTCGCAAGGATTACCGAGTGGTGCCACTTAGTGGGTGGCTGAGTGATTTGTACCCTTTTTGAACAATCAATCAATCAATCAATCAATTTATTTACATATGTACAAAGTACATCTCCAATACCGCATAGCACAATTGCGGTTGGTAATGGAGTACAGGACAATGGAAAATGATACAGAGCATGTAAATAAGTACACAGTAAGTACACAGAAACAAGGTGATAGATTAAGCAGGAGATGGAGTGAAACCGTAAACAGGTGTTATCCTCTGGTATGTATTTATCAGCTTGATGTGAAGTTCGTATAGCTCTTTGCTATTGAGGAGAGTATGATGATTACAGGGCCAGGTGATGTTAGCTGGAAGGCTTGTAATAATGAAAGTCCTTACCCTGAGGAGCATAGGACAATCAAAAACATAGTGGTCACTCCCATCTCAGACACCACAGTAAGCACACAGGTTGTTGTCCTGGAAACCGAAACGATTGAGGTAGCTGTTGAAGCGGCCGTGGTTGGTCAAGAATTGGGTAAGGTTATGACTAGGATTTAGCCATATTAGGTCATTCCTGTGCTTGATGTTGGGAAGGTAGGCATAGGTGGTAATATTATGATCTTTGTCCCAAGCAGTTTGCCAGTTGATTTGCAGCTCTTCCCAGAGGGTTTTGCAAATATGTGAGAAGGGAATAGCATTGTACTGTATAGGAAGACTGTCGTCAGTGGTGGCTTCCTTAGCCAAAGTGTCTGCCCATTCGTTTCTTCTGGTGCCTTGGTGTGCCTTAGTCCAGGTCAGATAATAGTTATTACTTGAACGCAGGAGGATTTTCTTAATTTTGTTGGCAGTTGGGTGGGTGTTGTTGTTCCTGATGATCTGAATGGCAGCAGTGCTGTCTGTAATAATGTGGATGTCAGTGTGACTGTGGAGCTCTGAGCACCAAGTAAAATCCTCGAGGATTGCGAGAAGTTCGGCTTGAATAATGCTGCAATGGTTTGCTAGCCTGAATTTTTTGTGGTAAGATTCCTCACTATTTGTGTATACAACAAAGCTGCAGCCCACCCTGTCATCAGCCTTAGATCCATCAGTATAGATAGTAATAGCTGAATGAGGAATGTCGTCGTTGAGGTTAATTATTTGGCTAAAATCAATAGTCTTAGAGTACGGGATGTTTTGCTCAATGTCCATGGGATTTATACAGTTGGAGTTGATGGTGATTTCTTCTTTGTGCTTAATTTTCCATTTCTTAGTACAGAGAGTAATATACAGATCGATGGGTGGTTTTCTTGTGATGACCTGGAGGCTGCTTGTGGGGGCTGTAGAGTAGGCTTTTGCAATGTAGAGAAGTGCCCGCCGCTGAGCAGAAAGAAGCCTGCGTTTATTATGGGAATGGTGGATAGCGTGGCCCCAGGTGCCGCTGGCATAGGTAATGATTGGTATAAAAATCATGTCATATATCAAGTTCATAGCAGTGGAGTTAAGCCCCCAGCTGGACTTAGCAATCTTGCCAAAGGAATGAAAAATGAGTCCAGTATGTTTAGTTATATGCTGAATGTGGGGGACCCAGGACAGTTTGTGGTCCAGAAGGACTCCAGGTATTTGATTGTTTTTGTAATCTTAATGCTGCTACCATCCATCTTGATAGTTGGGACTCGCTTGTAAAGATGTGGCTTACCAGGCCTACTAAATACTATGCCGTTAGTCTTGTCTGAATTAAAATGTAGTTTATAGTCCTTGCCCCATTGGACAACCTTATTTAAGATGGTGGCGCCTCTCTGTTCAAGCTCGATTCTGGACTTTCCACCAAGAAGAAGAAGGGCATCGTCAGCATAAGCAAAAGAGCAGTGCTGCCCAAAGTTCTGGTTTAGAAAGTCATTGAAAAGAACGTTCCACAGCAGTGGGCCTAATGCAGAGCCCTGAGGACAACCCCTGCAGACCTTTCTCTCGAACTGTAGGCTTCCTGATTGTATTGTGGCAGTCCTATCACAAAGGTAGCCTTTGACAATATTGTATAGATTGGCGGGGCAACCATATTTCCTCAGTTGGAAGAGAATTAGTGGCCACCAGGCACTGTCGAACGCTTTGCTAATATCAAGTCCGATGCCCAGGACATACTTGTAATTGGTAAGCAGTTGATTAATGCCGGAAGTGGCATTTTTGATGGCATCTGATGTAGAGTGCTGTTTCCTGAATCTGTATTGGTGTGAGTGGAGACTGTTTGTGGCTTCCAGGTGCCATCCAATCCTGTTGGCCACCAGTTTTTCCAAAATTTTCTCGAGCACTGGCAGGAGAGATATGAGCCTAACTTCAAGTGGGTTGCCGTGTTTCGGGATAAGCACCATTTTTTCCTTTTTCCAGGTGCATGGGAATATTCCCCATTGAATGCAGTTGTTATATATTGCTATTAGGTGTTCAGGGCAATGATGCCAGATTTGCTGCGTCATTTCCGGCGTGATGTTGTCGATCCCAGGTGCTTTCCTCTTGTTTAGATTTTTGATAACTTTGTCTATCTCGTTAAAGTTCAGAGGACTGTTGTTGGTGTGAATGGGATCTGATACACAATTCCTGATGTAGCTATGCCTGGGATTGTCTTCGTTATCATCTGGTAAGCAAATGGTATCGAAGTAGGCGACAATAGTGGAGTGTAGATCTGTAGTGTGAATGCCATTTACAGGCCCGGTGGTAAAGGCACTTCTGGCCTTAAGCTTTCCAGTGCACCATTTGGACAGGAAGCCCCATGGGTTGTTGGCAACCTGTGTACGGTATTCCTTCCAGGAGGAAAGCTTTGCCTCCCTGATGCCGGCTTTGTATGTCCTCTGATGATCCAGGTAAATTTGCTTGTTCTGTGTCCTTTCAGACTCGGTGGTAGTATTTTGAAATTTCTGACGAAGCAAGATGTTGGTTTTTCTAAGTTGAGAGAGTGTGGAGTTCCACCAAGGTACACTCTTAACCTTTCTAGTGCCCTTTGAAATGGTGCTGTTGCATGCATCAGAGATTATTTTGATATTCTTGTCGATACGGGCTCGAGCATCTGCTGAGTCGTGGACATCAAGAGAAACAGAGTAATTGGATATGTAGTTGGCAAAATTGTTCCAGTTGGCTCTGGAGGTCTGAAACCTGATAGGTTCAGAAAGACAGTTAAAGGAATGGTGGTTGATCTGGAAGTTTATGTATGCTTGGTCACTGAGGGAATCCTCTTCTTGAACAGTCCAGTTATTTATCAGGTTACAGCAGCTTTTGGTGCTGGTGGTAACATCCATCCAGGAGTAACCCTGTGCAGATGTGAAGGTTGGAGGGCTGGCATTATGAAGGTGCAAATCACAATTGGCCATGAATTCCTCAAAGAGTATGCCGCGAGAGTCAAGGACCTTGCCTCCCCAGGCAGGGGTGTGTGAGTTCATATCACCACAGATGATTACGTGCCTGTTTTGAAGCAAACGGAGAATGTACCTCAGTTTATGTAGAATGTCCTGTAAGTCCATATTTTTGGGGCAGTAGATGTTGATGATGATGATGATGCTTAGGAGGTTGGTATTGACCTTCAAGCAAATAATGTAATCATCACTGAGGTTAGTGTGATGTAAAACCGAGAGATGGCTGTTGGGGATGATGACAAAGCTCCATGGGTAATTGGTGGTATCTTTTAATGTAATGAAGCCTGTCGGTAGGCAGGCTGCCTATTGCCCACACAGTAGGACTCCTGCACAAGAATGACGTCATGGAAGGAAAGCTTAGTGTTAAGAATGGAGGTGGCATCTTTACGTCTGCCAAGATTAATCTGCAGAATACTGAGGTTGTCCTATTATTCAGTTCCATAATCAGTCCTATCAATGAGAGTTTGTTTAACTTTTAGAAAGACACTGGGCATTTTGGATCTTGAGCATTATGGTAGTGGTTTGTAAATCCCTCCTGTTTGCAGTTATTGCAGGATGGTTGCTTGTTTATATTAGGGCAGTCCCGATATGTATGATTGCCAGTGCATTGGCTGCAGGTTGGTTCCTCTTGCTTGCAGATTTTGGCGGTATGCCCATATCTGCAACATTTATAGCATATGTTAACTGGATGGAAGTCATGTATTTTACATCTGGACCAGTCGACATTCAGTTTTCCAGCTTTTAGAATAAGTTTTCTGATGGTGGGTGAAGCTTCTAAGACCCAGTTAGTGAAATCTTTATATTTTCTCCTGGTTTGGAATTTAAAGTGCAGTTCTTCTGTAAATTTTTCTTTATTGTAGACAGTGTTTATAGATTCATTTTGATTATATATTAGCTCTTTAAGTTCTTCAGGCTTGTAATTATTTGGGACAGAAACTAGGATGAGGGTGGGAAGGCGCTTTTTTGGTGTGCGGATGACTAGCTCAGGTATAGATTTTTGAATGGCTGTGCTGAGAGTATTAATATCGTCTTTCTTACTGAGCTCAATAGCAATACCCCCGTTATTCACTTTCCTGATTCTGTTGACACCTATGCCTATTTGGGAAGGCTTGATATGCTTGCAGAGCATGTTCTACGTTTTGTCGCTATTTTTATCCTCTATGGAATTGTATACCAGAAGAACATTGCTGCTATGCAGCTTCGGCCTAGGTGAGTGAGTGGTTGTAGTGCCCGCGACAAGAGTGTCTCTATATGACAGTTGGGTAGGCCTGTCAGTCCGGGCCTCTATGGCAGAGAGTTTGGAGAGAATATTTTGCTGGCTCTCCAAAAGTGAGTTTTTCTGTTCACTGGCAAGCAGAATGTCAATCTTCTGCTCGAGCTTGGCAAATTTCAAGTCGGTAAGACCATTGTCGAATAAGTCGATTATTCGCTGGACAGTAGAGATGATGTATTCCTGATGCTTGCCTGAACTTAGCTTTCCAGATCCATTGTCACTAAAATACCCCTTAAGCTCATCTAGGATTTCATATGAGAAAAATTTAAGTTCCGCTATGTCGGCCTTACTAGATGACTCCATAAACGCAGGAGAACCAAACAAGCAATCGAATTAGAGGCAGTTAGGGGTGCTGATCAGAGCACGTGGCGAGGTCGACGACCTTTGTCCTCCAAAAGTTATCTAACATGATAACTCGAAAAATAAACGACGGAAACTAGCGAAACTTTCAGATAAAACGTATGTTACGGTCGCCTGTCCGATGTATAAAGATCACGGTGGATGGCCTAATGGATCGGCCAAACAGACTGCCGAAATTTAGCCAGTGACGGTAGTGTTATTTCACGAAATAAATAACGGAACGTCTTGAGTAATACATTATACGAGCCACGTTGAAATAGCGAAGATAACCACACAACGATCCCAAACCGGAAGTGCATGCAGTCGGAGTAAAAGTTGTCCGAATGCCGACCACGTGGACACGGTCGGAAGTGAAACGTAACTCTCGAAATATACAACCGAATTTAAAAATTAAAACGGTGTTTTAAAGTGCACCACTTCAGCTTTAAAACGTTATATAGTTGACTTACATAGGAAGTGTAGATCCGTAATAAAAGTAATCCAATAAAGAGCCGTTAGCCTCAGCGAACTTTACAATCCAAGATGGCGGCGCCCTCTCTACCCCCTTTTTTTTGAACAGCTATGAACTAAAACATAATACATATATATATACTTAACACCTTATTCTTGCCGAGAAATATAATAAGGTGTTAAGTATATATATATGTATAGTGATTTGCTGAGTACTTTATGATACTAAAACATAATAGTTTTATTCGACAATTTTCCTTTTATAATAATAAATTTCCATCTAAAAATCATAAGACGGCTAGCCGTTGATTGGCAACACAATAAAAACCAAATTTTCTGAATATTTCATTATGAGATTTAAAAAAGACAAATAATGTCCAGGTTGACATCAAATTACGAAGACAATTCGCTATCATAAAGTTGGACCCCAAAGTGCTTTGGAAGTTTTTGAGAAGACTATCGTAGAACAATTTTTTAGTTGGTTCAAACACTTGGGAAGATCAACTTGACGCCGTTGAAATTAACAAATATTACAATTATTGCAGCCGAAAAAAAAATGAATTAAAGATTTTCTGTTAAAAATCCAGCAACTAATTGCATAACTATTCCGGCAACATTTGGTGGCGCCATCTGTTATGATATTTTATTTTAAAAACTTTATATTTTTAAAATAAAATATCATAACAGATGGCGCCACCAAATGTTGCCGGAATAGTTATGCAATTAGTTGCTGGATTTTTAACAGAAAATCTTTAATTCATTTTTTTTTCGGCTGCAATAATTGTAATATTTGTTAATTTCAACGGCGTCAAGTTGATCTTCCCAAGTGTTTGAACCAACTAAAAAATTGTTCTACGATAGTCTTCTCAAAAACTTCCAAAGCACTTTGGGGTCCAACTTTATGATAGCGAATTGTCTTCGTAATTTGATGTCAACCTGGACATTATTTGTCTTTTTTAAATCTCATAATGAAATATTCAGAAAATTTGGTTTTTATTGTGTTGCCAATCAACGGCTAGCCGTCTTATGATTTTTAGATGGAAATTTATTATTATAAAAGGAAAATTGTCGAATAAAACTATTATGTTTTAGTATCATAAAGTACTCAGCAAATCACTATACATATATATATACTTAACACCTTATTATATTTCTCGGCAAGAATAAGGTGTTAAGTATATATATATGTATTATGTTTTAGTTCATAGCTGTTCAAAAAAAAGGGGGTAGAGAGGGCGCCGCCATCTTGGATTGTAAAGTTCGCTGAGGCTAACGGCTCTTTATTGGATTACTTTTATTACGGATCTACACTTCCTATGTAAGTCAACTATATAACGTTTTAAAGCTGAAGTGGTGCACTTTAAAACACCGTTTTAATTTTTAAATTCGGTTGTATATTTCGAGAGTTACGTTTCACTTCCGACCGTGTCCACGTGGTCGGCATTCGGACAACTTTTACTCCGACTGCATGCACTTCCGGTTTGGGATCGTTGTGTGGTTATCTTCGCTATTTCAACGTGGCTCGTATAATGTATTACTCAAGACGTTCCGTTATTTATTTCGTGAAATAACACTACCGTCACTGGCTAAATTTCGGCAGTCTGTTTGGCCGATCCATTAGGCCATCCACCGTGATCTTTATACATCGGACAGGCGACCGTAACATACGTTTTATCTGAAAGTTTCGCTAGTTTCCGTCGTTTATTTTTCGAGTTATCATGTTAGATAACTTTTGGAGGACAAAGGTCGTCGACCTCGCCACGTGCTCTGATCAGCACCCCTAACTGCCTCTAATTCGATTGCTTGTTTGGTTCTCCTGCGTTTATGGAGTCATCTAGTAAGGCCGACATAGCGGAACTTAAATTTTTCTCATATGAAATCCTAGATGAGCTTAAGGGGTATTTTAGTGACAATGGATCTGGAAAGCTAAGTTCAGGCAAGCATCAGGAATACATCATCTCTACTGTCCAGCGAATAATCGACTTATTCGACAATGGTCTTACCGACTTGAAATTTGCCAAGCTCGAGCAGAAGATTGACATTCTGCTTGCCAGTGAACAGAAAAACTCACTTTTGGAGAGCCAGCAAAATATTCTCTCCAAACTCTCTGCCATAGAGGCCCGGACTGACAGGCCTACCCAACTGTCATATAGAGACACTCTTGTCGCGGGCACTACAACCACTCACTCACCTAGGCCGAAGCTGCATAGCAGCAATGTTCTTCTGGTATACAATTCCATAGAGGATAAAAATAGCGACAAAACGTAGAACATGCTCTGCAAGCATATCAAGCCTTCCCAAATAGGCATAGGTGTCAACAGAATCAGGAAAGTGAATAACGGGGGTATTGCTATTGAGCTCAGTAAGAAAGACGATATTAATACTCTCAGCACAGCCATTCAAAAATCTATACCTGAGCTAGTCATCCGCACACCAAAAAAGCGCCTTCCCACCCTCATCCTAGTTTCTGTCCCAAATAATTACAAGCCTGAAGAACTTAAAGAGCTAATATATAATCAAAATGAATCTATAAACACTGTCTACAATAAAGAAAAATTTACAGAAGAACTGCACTTTAAATTCCAAACCAGGAGAAAATATAAAGATTTCACTAACTGGGTCTTAGAAGCTTCACCCACCATCAGAAAACTTATTCTAAAAGCTGGAAAACTGAATGTCGACTGGTCCAGATGTAAAATACACGACTTCCATCCAGTTAACATATGCTATAAATGTTGCAGATATGGGCATACCGCCAAAATCTGCAAGCAAGAGGAACCAACCTGCAGCCAATGCACTGGCAATCATACATATCGGGACTGCCCTAATATAAACAAGCAACCATCCTGCAATAACTGCAAACAGGAGGGATTTACAAACCACTACCATAATGCTCAAGATCCAAAATGCCCAGTGTCTTTCTAAAAGTTAAACAAACTCTCATTGATAGGACTGATTATGGAACTGAATAATAGGACAACCTCAGTATTCTGCAGATTAATCTTGGCAGACGTAAAGATGCCACCTCCATTCTTAACACTAAGCTTTCCTTCCATGACGTCATTCTTGTGCAGGAGTCCTACTGTGTGGGCAATAGGCAGCCTGCCTACCGACAGGCTTCATTACATTAAAAGATACCACCAATTACCCATGGAGCTTTGTCATCATCCCCAACAGCCATCTCTCGGTTTTACATCACACTAACCTCAGTGATGATTACATTATTTGCTTGAAGGTCAATACCAACCTCCTAAGCATCATCATCATCATCAACATCTACTGCCCCAAAAATATGGACTTACAGGACATTCTACATAAACTGAGGTACATTCTCCGTTTGCTTCAAAACAGGCACGTAATCATCTGTGGTGATATGAACTCACACACCCCTGCCTGGGGAGGCAAGGTCCTTGACTCTCGCGGCATACTCTTTGAGGAATTCATGGCCAATTGTGATTTGCACCTTCATAATGCCAGCCCTCCAACCTTCACATCTGCACAGGGTTACTCCTGGATGGATGTTACCACCAGCACCAAAAGCTGCTGTAACCTGATAAATAACTGGACTGTTCAAGAAGAGGATTCCCTCAGTGACCAAGCATACATAAACTTCCAGATCAACCACCATTCCTTTAACTGTCTTTCTGAACCTATCAGGTTTCAGACCTCCAGAGCCAACTGGAACAATTTTGCCAACTACATATCCAATTACTCTGTTTCTCTTGATGTCCACGACTCAGCAGATGCTCGAGCCCGTATCGACAAGAATATCAAAATAATCTCTGATGCATGCAACAGCACCATTTCAAAGGGCACTAGAAAGGTTAAGAGTGTACCTTGGTGGAACTCCACACTCTCTCAACTTAGAAAAACCAACATCTTGCTTCGTCAGAAATTTCAAAATACTACCACCGAGTCTGAAAGGACACAGAACAAGCAAATTTACCTGGATCATCAGAGGACATACAAAGCCGGCATCAGGGAGGCAAAGCTTTCCTCCTGGAAGGAATACCGTACACAGGTTGCCAACAACCCATGGGGCTTCCTGTCCAAATGGTGCACTGGNGGCTGTACAGTACATACCTGGTACAAAATATTCTTCAATTATATTAATATACTTTTAAAGAAAATTATAATTAAATATAGCTTCTTAATGAAACGTACATAAAAATAACATAAAATATTCTTTACTTTTTAAATATTAAAACAATGCACTTATTCAAATAGCTTCCTACGAATGGATGGAATCAGAGACGGTCCTGGTAGGTGCATGCACGCGGGCTGCCAAATCCCGAGGGTGTCGATACCGATCAATGTCAAATGCCTCTTTTGTCGCATCACTCGTGTACCTCAAAGGACACGACAGGGTTGTACATTTTAAACGTTTCTCACCGTAGCTGTAAAAATCTAAATATGTTAAACTTAATAGATTGTCTGTCGTTTGTTTTCTAACTAATTCGTTTTTGGACCAAGTGCCCTAAGAAATTTCCAAAATTTACAACTTTTCGGTCACTCTCGTTGAACTGGAAAAATGTCTGTCTTTAAAATAAATATGTATTTATTTTTTAGAAAATACAAGGGAAGTGGCACATCCACCGCTTCCAATGACGGCACGCCACTGCAACGTAGCATTCAGTACGCAGATGAGTTTCTCTAATAATTATAGACATATTAACATACATTCATAGAGAATATAGGGAAAATTTTGTATTGCTTTTAATATTACATCAAAATTAAAGTGCTTGTTTACTCCTTAACTTGGATATTGGATTTCCAAAATTAAATACTGATTCTATATAGATTTTGACAACAGTTTTATATAAATTAATAAATTAACATTACTATAGAAATATTATAATGCATCTATTATATGTATACTAATGCGTATTTTTAATAGTTAGCCTATGTACAATTATCAACATAATCATTTGCACGGTTATGAAGGCTCAAAGTTTGTGATAAGAATTGAAAACTAAACAGATAAAACCTTTCGCCTAGTTTTAATCAGTAAACTGTTTGTTAATTTAAATATGTTTTTAAAATAAGAATTAATATAGGAAATCCCGTTAGTTCGTAACCATAGTTGGGACAACTATGGTTACGAACTAACGGGATTATAACGGCAAATGATATAGAGATTTACACGTTAAGGTTAGTTCGAAATACGGCTAATTCGAAATTTCAAGTGAAAATTCTGTCCTAACTGTCAAATGCGTACGTTAACTTGTTTGTTTAGATCAAAGTGTCTCCATGCCACAAGAGAACAATAGACCGAGAGCAACTGTAATCTGGTCAATATGGTTTTGCTTTTACAGTAACACATTTTCGAGTGTCACCTTACGCACTACCCCTTGTTTTTCTATTATCTAGTAAAATATGGCTGATTTTTAAGATTGCAATATTGGGCCACGAGTAGCAGATTGAGACATTCGTAGGGCTCTTGGCTACTAACTACTTTTGGGCGACTTACTAGTTTTTGAGCCACTTTAAAAATAATTTGGGCGACATTTCGAGGAATTCTGCTTTACGTTTTGTTAAACATATCTTGTATCTTGTGAGGTTCTTACCAGACACTTGCTGTTTACCTTCACATTTATATTATTATTATTAATTATTCATTAACGAAAATAGCGTTTTATACATGTATCGGTGTTCTGTTTGCTTAATAAATTACATCAGTTACGAGCCATTTGGCATATTGTATCCATATATGCATGTATATCTCGGATAATTCGAAGTCGCGATTATTTGTCCCTTGAATTTCGAATTAACGAGGATTTCCTGTATATATACAGGAATATTTTTATTATGTACAATGTATATATTGTATATTGTGTATATATATATGTTGTAAATAATACAAAATAGGAAAATTATGATATTAATTTACAATAATAGATCAATGTCTGTGGAGTAATTTTTTCAGTTTCATTATTTTATTGTTTCCAAGTACGAATATATTTTTTCAAGTAATTATGAGTTTTTTGGCAAAAGCAGTTTATGTTGTATCATCNTTTTATAATTTAAATAACTTTGTTCAGAAAGTAAAATTTCTATTTATGTGGCCAAAACAAATTAAATCATCGTCGAATAAATCCTATTTCTAGTTTGTTTTAAAAATTTTGAGCAGAAAACAGTGAAAATTCTGTTTACATGTTGATTCCCTTTCCCGAAAATAAGAAGTACTTTACTAATTATATAAAAATTTGCATATTAGCTGCTATAAAATATTAATACTAAATATTGGTAATTTATTCGATATTTTGTAAACTGATGTGTCATCGAGATTCGCTGTGTATCCATCCGTAAACGCTGATGTATCGTCGCCAAACGTTTTATTACTATTAGCTATTTACTTTTCTTTTCTGCCCATAGCAACAGAAACGTCGGGCATTTATTTTTGTTTATTTTTCATGCTCAGAAAATAGAAAAAAAATTTTCTCTCATTAGTTTTCTGCAATATTTTCAATCTTTTTGTATTTCCTAAAACTTAAAGATATATTACTTTCCCGATTTCGTTTTATATGACAGAGAAAGTAAGGCAATCAATGAAAAAACGACCCTCAATATTTTTATATTTTTAGACTCAGAAAACGTTGAAACGTCGACAAATAATAAAATTTCGGGGGTAATAAATAAAATTACAATTTCAGTGAGAAGGCTTTGCGTTTTTATTTTAAAGTACAATTGGTTTTTCGATCGATATTTAGGTCTCAACAGAAAGAAAATTAAATACGTAGTTTTTAAAATCGCTGATATAATTTTAATATGGCCCTGGGGGGTCGCCAGAATTTTTTTAACTTGTAATGGGATCGCGTATTCAAGAAGGTTGAAAAACACTGCCCTAGACCACCGCTGACTGATTGCCCCTGGAAGTCGGCTTCTTACAGAAACACAACTTCCCTATCATCAAGCCCCTGAAGAGTAGACATGGAAAGTCATGGTAAACGGAGTTATATAGATGAAAGCCTAAACCCGATATGAAAAGATTGAAGGTAGGAGGCCACCATTATCTAACTACAGTATATATGAACTTCTGATGCAAAGCGAAAGTTACGTTATTTCAATTCATATATTTCCCCGGGAAAAGTTAGATAGATGACCAACACGACTCGATTTGCTAAAGGGAAAGTATGATGTAAAGGGGCAAGACGCTAAAATATTAATTTCAGGTGGAGAAAAACGGCAAAACCGTATTTGGGACAAGACTATGTCTCGGAGACTCACTACTAAGCGGAATCACTTTGACGCTCAAGGCTGGTCTCGTTCTCGTTCTCCAATCTTCTTTGGTATCACTGCTTTTGGGCGCGATCGTTCGAACTTCGCCGGCCTCGACCACGAGGTCGTCCACGATGCATTTTCGATGAAATTAACTTATCCAATTTCGAAATTTCTCTCCGTTGCGTGTCGGCCCGGGTTGAATTTCTGTCGATGCTTAACGAAAACCTCCCGTGAACGAAAAATAATCGTGGCTATTGTATAGTCCAAAATTATTTTTTAATTTTGCACAAACAATATACAGTTTAACCCGATTATAACGTCGTCGGATGTAACGACGACCCTAATATAACGTCAAATTTTTATCGGTCCCACGATTTTACTACACTAGATAATGTTAAAAAACCTACTTGTAACGACATAAAACCCTGTTTTAATATCATAATTGAAGCACTCCCAAATTTACAAAATTAGATTACAAATTTTATTTAACAAAAAAAAAATACTACGTGTTCAGTCCTAGGGTCAGAGCCACTTCCTAGAACGACTGTGGGTGGTACTCTCATCACCTGACTTCGGTTTCCCTGTTTGTAGAGAGAGTCGCTATTTTGTATTTTATTTTGACTTGGTTCTCGGTCCCCTGAATACCTACAAGTCTGGTATTTTTATGTGCGCATAATTTGGGCACATACTACTCTGTGCCAAATTGCAACTCCTAACATGTACTCCTTCATACCTTTAAGCAGGTAACACAGCAGGCAGTACGATTTTATAAACAAGACGTAGTCTTGTGAATTAAATAAAATTAAAAATATGATTAAAAATTACAGCCCGGTATTGTGACCATGTTACAATATGTTACAATAAATAATTGCTCGTTTCTATTTCGTTTAATTATTTTTATTAATTTACAACTT
The DNA here is from genome assembly GCF_000671375.1 of Centruroides sculpturatus. Lineage (NCBI taxonomy): Eukaryota > Metazoa > Arthropoda > Arachnida > Scorpiones > Buthidae > Centruroides > Centruroides sculpturatus. The sequence continues at coordinate 434 of NW_019386723.1, read as the reverse complement.
GTCATTGGTGATTCGACGAGGAAAATCTATTTGGACACAAAAAAGTACATTAATTTGACAAAAATTGCTCACATTCCAAATAAGTTATTTTTGAGCTATTATTCTTTTACAAAATTCTCACAATAATTCTTCCTACAAATATACTAGTAGTTAAAACTGAACTGGTATAGTTGCTGTTTATTGTTATATCTGTGTAAATGTACAATTAATAATAATAATAGGTCTAATTATAATGAAAACTAAATAAATATATAATGTAATTCCGAGCCGTAACTAGGGTATGGCCAACGTGGCCCCCGCCATATGCGCCGATTTAATAAAGGCGCCAATGATAAGGTTTCGAAATAATATGTATTCGAAATTAATAACAAAAAAAATTTATATTTATATTTATATAAATATATTTTTTAAATTATTTTTGATAATCATTGTCA
>NW_019386722.1:9136-30110 GCF_000671375.1 Centruroides sculpturatus | reverse complement strand
TTGAAAGAATTTTATATTTATTTACTAAATAAAACTAGCCAGAAATCTCCTGGAATAATATATTGAAATCAATTTGTTAATTCGTTTAGACCTTAGAGGATGAATACTTTCACGTCAGGTGAAGGACGTTCAGCAGTGTTGTTGCTATACTAGTTTGTACACACTAGTTTGTATATTACACAGCATAGAAGCAACAACTATTTAATTTTCAGTCTTCTCTAAGGTCTCAACATGAAAAATTTGGTAAGATGTATTTTAAACAATTAAATATTCATATTGCTATAAAATGGAAAAATGGAAATAATCTAAAGTTTTGGTATATTACTTATTTTTTATTTTTAGGTCTTGATTTTTGTATTGGTAGTTATTTTTTCAGTCATTAATGCTAATAAAAATGCTCCACCGAAAAATAGTAATAAGGATGAAAGTGCTTCTAAACATAATGAAACAGATGATAAAGGTTTAACACCGGAACAAGCAGATCCTGTTGTAATCGTGGAATCAGACGAGAATAAGGAAGAGATCCATACAATACCCGAACCTGTGAACCATACTTTACCGGAATCTGTAAACCATACATTACCCGAAATAAAACCTATAGCCGCTTTTGGTAGTGGATTCTCTGGATAAATGAAAATAATTTTTCATGTATACTGAAAAAATTACAGGTAGTTTTCATTTTTCTTAATTTAAAATTTCTTATATTTCTTTAACTTGAATTTTTAAAATTAACGATATAAAATTATCTTAGAGTATAAAATAAATTATATAGCTTTCAATAAAGTTTGTATAATATTTTTTCATTTAGATTGATTATTTACGCGTATAAATATTGGTTTAATACATAAATTTTATAGGAGGGTTGATTGATAAATAAGGTCTCTATTTCTGTAAAATTAGTATAGGAAAAGGTAAAATCGTATAACTAGTTTTAAACAGTAGTAAAAATCATTTATTTTAATCACACTTATCCATATTTTTAAACGTAGTTATAATTTAAAAAGGAAACTTTCTAAACGTTCAATCTATTCTTGCATTCCGTTCATGAGAAAAACTGGTTTTCCTTATCTATTCCATAGAACTTGAACTTCGGCATTCAATGAAAAGCGTTGACCTTTTTGCACCATCTTTAATTTTGGAAACGATCAGAACTAAAGAGTGTTTTCTCGGAGTAATAATTGCGTTCTTTTTCATGCATGTGACAATGAAATACAGTACGGCACTGCAGTAGGATAACGACGAAAATGCATAGGAGTCTGAAGATATAGTTTAATAGCCTGTAACTTCATACTCCTTGGGGTCCAGATCTGATTGCGAAACGGATACTTGGAATTTAAAAAGTTATGGAACGTAAAAATTTTAATTAAAAAATAACTTTAAAAACTAATTAAAGATAATTAAAAAATAATAAAAAGTTAAGAAAGTAATTTTTAAAAGACAAAATAGAACCACGCTATAAAAATCATTTTCTTCTCACGTCAAACAACTATAAACATGAAAGTAATTAGGAAAGAATTTAATAAATATGTGATTATTCTCAAAATGTGTGCAGATTATGACGAACTTTTAACTCAGTACGCTGTAAATACTTTAAATCTTCATTTAAATCTTGAAAGCAGGAGGGAGATAGTGATGACACTTCCGGTTTGCTGGAGTGCGATGTTGCGCTTTTATGGTTGACAGACTATAGACCACGTGTCATAGATGAAACTCTGATTCTGATTGGCAGTGTATAACCTTTTTTGATGCTCATTTCTTTATATATTGATATATTGATAGTTGCTACTATTTATTCTTGAAATCATAACATATAATATATCATTTCATTACTGATATTGAAGCGTTTTTTGTGTTAAATTAACTTTTAAATATCGTATAGCAAAAAATGATTTAAACAATTGCCATTCGCTGGGCCATTACGTGATGATTGTGTCGTTTTGTATCGTCTAAATTTCTTTTAAGATGTTTACTTTTTACAAATATTCGATCAATTGTTCATTATTGTCTATCGATGTGGCCTGTGATAGCTGTTTCCTTATCAATAAAATTACTGAAAAATAATCTGAAATGTATCTACTATTAAACACATGTCAGTCATGCAGCCAGAAACTTCAAACTGAGGAAACTTTTGCCGGCTTGTTATTATAATAATTATAATAAAAATAATTATTTTTTATAATATTTCTAATTTTCGATTCATTATGTTGATCACTGTTTTATTCATTTTTTTTGGAATTTAACAATTTGGTTTATTTGACATTTTCTTTACGAGTACTCTTCCCTTTTTAATTGCGCCAAATGAAACCATTTACATCTTTCACAAATGCTCCTTTCACTTAACTTTTCACTTACTCCTTTCACAAATGCTTTCAGATCAAAATTGGAATTTCTCATCTTAACTGAAAGAGCGAAATATTTTGACTGTATTCTTTTTAAGGTATTTTAATGCTTATATTGAATTTGTGCGAGCATCTTTGTATTTCTATTAGAAATATTCGTAACTTGTATTTACACTTTTCATTACTGCCTGAGTATTTCACACAGATCTTTTATCATGTTGTCACTATGGATAATCTCATCGACGCACTTCATTTCGTTTTTACTTCCCTGGCTCTGTTGGCTGGAAGTATGGCGATCGGTCAAAAATATAATCCTCGAGACTTTTTACATTTTTGCACTCAGGGGAACTTAAAACGTAGAGAAATGCAAAAAATCGGATTTTTTTCTGTGTGTATGGAATTTAGTATGTGGAGGGGATTTTCATCACCCGCTTTGAAGCTTAATAACTTCTCTGCTTTTTGTCGAAAATTTCTGAAATTTTGCAAGGAGGATTTGTGTATTAGGGGATTGGTGCTGTTAAATTTTAGTGATTAAAGATGGAATTTTGGAGATGGGGACATAGAAGGGTCACTTGTCATATCTGGAAAGGGGTCAGATTTTATAAAGATTTTACACGTTATTTGCAATGTTTTTCTTTTATAAAACTCGTTCATAGCCTTAAAATTAAGCTTTTTTGCCATTTTATAATAATTAATAATATAAAAGGTTTTTAAATAAAATATCGTAACAGATGGAGCCACACAAACTTTTAATCTTTGGCTGGCAAAGTAAACATTTTATTACATATTAAAATTTTATAGTTTTTACTACTTTCTTTACAAACACTTTTACATTTTAGGATTATTTTAAGATTACCAGATTGGCGCAGCATGGCCAATGAGGCCCTTGTGCCATTATTGCAAAGTTATTGTTCAGTTCGTTGCTGGATTTTTAAAATTTTTTAAATATAGTGTAGAGATCTTTTATATTTTATTATATGGTGAAAGTCAAAGATCTTTTATATTTATATTTACCTTATTTTTTTATTTACTTTTTTAGTATGCTTTTGAAATATTTGTTACCACCGTATATTACGTTTTAGTGAATAAAATTATTACCTTAATATCTCTTTTACCATATTTTATAAGATTTTTACCATTTTTATAATAATATAATACTTTCGTTTTTATCAGTTTTTATTTGTTTACGTATTATTATATCGTGGTTTAAAATTTGGTAAATTTGTTTTCTTGTTATTTGTGGGAATTTATTTCGTTGTATTTTATATACTGTTTATATCAATTATTCACTGTGTACATGTATACATAAATACATACTTACATATTATATAATTGCAGTAAACTGATATAATAAAGTCTTCGGATAGGTTTTAAGTAAATAATAATTTTTATTTTTATTTTTCAGAGGAACTATGCATTGAAACAGCATTAGTAAACTTGTCAGCATATCTGTTATGTAATTTCCTAACATAAAAGAATTATATATTTTCAACTATTGCATTTAGCCTTTAATACATGCTTAACATTACGTTGAAGTAAAACGAATTTATATGGAAACTTGTGTTTAATGATGTAGAATTTTTTTATTTCTTTTGATTTAATAAATTTGATGATAAATTTTTGTGTTTGTACTTTCTTTTCAGCAAAAAAAAACTATTATAAAGAATCTAAGTGAATGTAAAATTTTTAAATACACGTATGTTTTTTCTAAATATTGTTTAAACAAAAATATATTGTAAAAGTTTGATTGATCAAACCTCTGTATATAAAATAATCTATTAAATTGAAACTACGATGCGTAACAAACTCTGTATATAAAATAATCTATTAAATTGAAACTACGATGAGGATGTTTATAAAAATATTACGTAATGCTAAGTCTGAACGCTTGAGTAATGGATAATTCATTTTTGTTTCTGAAGTGTTGCATAGATATCCGCAGATCACTTTTTTGTACGCTTATACGTGTAATTGATAAAATAATGTTCGCCCCCTACTGTGTATTAGCATTTAGTATAGTTAAGAAGCATAAGCTTATATTTTTATGGATTTTAACTTCGAATTTCAAAATTTGAGTTAAAAATATTAGTCTTAAATGTAATATATTATCTGTATTTAAAACAACATCAGATTATCCTTGTTGTTACAGATTGTACTGCAATGCGAAAATTAAAGTTTAAATTCATATTAAATTTTAACTGTCCATAAAATCGATACATTTTAATCTATATGTTACCGCTAAAGCTCGAAATCCGTTAATGTGCGCATTACCTAGCTAATCTGCAGATTAACTAGGGTGATCCGTTAATGCTGCGAAAATTATTTCATTTCTCAAATTACCTAGGTAATGTTCGGATTATCTAGGTAATCTGCAAATTACCTACTAGGCACTCGGTAAAGTGAAAATAAGATTTTTGCTGGAACAACAGCAACGTTTCTGTACGCTTAAATTAACATAATGTTATTTATTTAATTTTCAATATCTAAAGAATCAAGTTAATACAATCAACAAATTAGTTGATTGAATCAATCATCAATCAATTAAAAAAACTTTAATACAAAAATCAAACGGTTTAAAATATTACTACAATTAGGGAAATGAATTTGCAAAACATATGATAAAATTGTACTTACTTATTAGTGCAATCTAAAGATTGGTGACACTTTGAATTACGTAGCAATTGGTTTTTGCGACAAGCACGCCTATTTGTGGTACATTTAGATTTGCAGTCACATTTTCTGAAACCCTGCCCAGTACCAAGGGATTGTTTTATTGCTGTTTGACGTAAAGATATTTCTACAGCAGGGACATCCATCTTCTTTCGTTAAAAATCTCTCTTTGCAAACACTGAATTCAGATTTTGCATACAATTGTTTTAAAATACCTGTTTTAGTATCAAGTTTATAAAAGCCATCCTCTGTTTTACTAAGAACCACAGCTAAAATTGAACGTGCATCAGTTTTTGCTCTGTCTTCTTCGGGTACTTTAATTCTCACAGCGAAACCTTCATCGACGTTTGGGTGCTTTGCATTAGAAACTGCTAACATTTTCTTTGCTTGCTTTTCTAAACATTTCTTGGCTTCATCACGCTGTATTTTCTGATCCATATTCTTTTTACAGATGATGCACAATACATTCTTACCATACCCTTCCTCTTTAGGATCTACTTCACCACAAACTGCGTGAACAAACATATTACACGATTTACACTTGTGAGCACTTGATGCTGCTTTTGAGCAAACAATACAGACTATGTCTTGTATAGTGCTCTTTACAGGCTCCGTACGAAACTGTGATGGCGATTCTGCTGAAGTTGAGAGTAACTCAGTGATGACTTCTTCAACTTGCAGAGGCGATTCCTTGGAGGTGCAGGGTAACTGAATATTCTTCGTGACTGCATCATCAATCAACGGTATAGAAGGCAGTTTAAGATTACTATCGGTAAATTCTTGTATTTCTATAGGTGATTCTGTAGAAGCGGGGGATAACGGAATGTCCTCTTGAGTAAGATTTGACTGTGATCTCATAATCACAGTCTCTTGTGAATCTTCTAATTTTTCAAGGTCTTCTTCAGTTTTTATCGAATGTCAAACAATTCTCCGGCATGGACAAACTTTTTCAAACCTTTCTCGCGCATCTGACAACGGCTCAATGAGTTTTTCACAGCCTCGTACAGTCAACACATCACACCTTTGAATTATTTGATAATCTCGAGATGATTCTTTCTTCTTGGAAACTTTTATTTGCTTTACATCTTCAATTATGGAATCATACTTTGGTTTGTTATTAAAACACTACGTATTATATTTTAAATCTTCGCTAAAGAGGTTTGCGAAGAATCTTTTCTTGATTTTACTCACCAATTCGGTGCTTGCTTGCATTCTAGGATTTAAATTTATCTACGTAAAAAGAAGGAGTGGGGAAAGGAAGTGAAAGAAACAAACTTTTGAACTTTAACGATACGGAAGCCGTTAATGTGCAGATTACCTAGATACTCTGCAAATTACCTAGGTAATTTGAGAAATTGAACAATTTTAGCAGCTTTAACGGATCACCCTAGTTAATCTGCAGATTAGCTAGGTAATGTACACATTAACGGATTTCGAGCTTTAGCGGTAACATATATATATAATCGAGACGGGTTGATAATGATAATAATAATAATAAGCGCAGAGCCCAAACGGTTAGGAGTTGAAAGTTGAAATTTGGTACACAGTTAGGGTACGTCACGAAAACGCACACTAAAAAGGAATTTTTCAAAATTTCACCCCGGGGGAGAGAGACAGGATTAAGGCTTAACATTTCCATCAACAATGAAAGTGTTAAGTAACAATGGAAGTGTCAACAATGGAAGTGTTACGTAACAATGGAATTGTTAAGAGAAAGCAACGAGCAAGACGCAGATGCAGTTTTTTTTCGTTTTTGCGGGAAATCAAACATATTTTTAGACCCATCTATAAATTTTCTAATTAGTCTGAAAACAGGGGGACCCAATTCTTGCATTCTGTGAAAACGGGTAAGGTTGACTATAACGTAATAATCTTAATCTTCGCAATCGTTACTTTTGCCCGAGCAACGCCGGGCTTATCTGCTAGTTTTTTATATTACAACAGGAAATTAAAATATATATAGTGAAGTTATTATTTTTGTTTCTCTTCTTATACAAGGTGACCACGTAAGCGTCTATCCGGAAATAGAAGAGATCTTTCCAACTTTGAACAAGTCTGTGCGTATGATGCGTGCTTGTTTCAGCGCTAAAATAACGAGAAAATCATTTAAAACGATTTAATATGACATACAAATAATCTCTGTAAAAGATGCATTGCAGAAATTCATACTAAAAATCCACCAACGAGTTGCTTAACTTTCCTGGCAACAATAAAAACTGCATGCGGCGCTATCTTTTATGATATTTTATTTCTAAAAACGTCTTATATTTTTAATTATTGTAAAATGGAAATAGCTTCATTTTGAGGATAGTGATGAGTTTTATTTTAAAAAACTGTAAATACTGATAATGAGTAAAATCGTCATTAAGTTTTACCCTACGCGAGATATGACACATGACACCTCTCTATCTACGAAAATTTAATAGCATCAATGCTCCTAGTACCGTAACCTCCTGCAAAGTTTCAGAAATGTTCGACAAAATGCACAGGAATTATTAAACTTCAAAAAGAGTGAACAAAATCGTGCCCCTCACATACCCATACACTAACATCCAACGTATTAAAAAAACCCATTATATATATTTTTTCATTTCTCGACGTTTTAAGATCTTCCGAGTCAAAAAATCTAGAAATCTTCGGGGATCGCTTTTTGACGATCGCCATACTTTTCCTCTGTTATGAATAACAGAGACGGTGTTCAAAACGGCTGCCTTCAATAGCAATACAAAGATGCAAACGAATGAACGTGGTGTTATGGATGTCACATAGCACTCCTGATGTCATCGTTTAACAGTCCTGTAATACGCATCTTTCTAGTTCACCAACATCATGTGGTGCTGCTTGGTACGAATTATACACCAACGATTTTTCGTTGGGTGATCCCACCGAAAAATCTGTAGTGAGGTCAAGTCTAGGAAGGAGGTACCATGGAACGGAGTCGTGTTATTCTATCCAGCTCTGCAATCTACTGACATACGTTTCTCCAGAATAAGGTAGTCATCTGTTGGTGCCAAACCTACTGTAATAGCACTAATTGTAAGTCATCGAGCCATTCTTCCACCGTTGTGTTTTAGGATGTTCAGATATCGAGTACTATCAATGAATACTAGACAAAGAAGCCACTTACCCCAAATTCCATACAGACATTTGGTAAAAATCACTCGGTGTCACATATGTTGCATGAATCACTGAGCACGATCTGCTCAGTGGTGCACAGTTGTGACTGTTATACCATCCATTACGGGGAAACAATGATTCTTCAGTCTGTAAAATGTGCTGAAGGAGTTGATTTTCTTTATGCTATAAATTTATGTTACTCAACATTAACTTAACGTTATGTTACTCAAATGCTGTGCGGAATGTGCAGGTTGCAGATAGCAATAGAATGGGTGCACGCCATGGCGACGTAATACTCGTTGTATTTGTGTCCGCTGCAGTCTACAACCTAACCTACCTTAACCTAACTAATGCTGAAAGAGATCTTTGTTGCCTCTGGTTAGTTCTTTAAATGGATGCCCTATATGTAATCAAGTGAGAGGAAAAAATAAAGTATATTCAGTCAGAAAATATAGTCATTTGGCAATTATAAAAATAAATGATCGTTAAATGTATAAAATTAAAGACAAAAATGTATTACATTGATTTGGATTTGCTGAATTAAAACTCAGCACACATCATTGTTACTCAAAACAGTGGTCCAAGGCTTCAGGTTCACATAGAATTTCCGCCAAGCTGTTCTGTTTCTTGAACACTGGGAATTCAGTCGTGGGATCCCGCCTCACCTGACGGGCTGGCCATGTGGAGTTTTCCGGGCTTTCTCCACATCTGTAACGCCTGAATAGGGGCCAGTTATCCTTAGAAAGACCTCCTGTAAGGCATTCCTCTAGGCAGATCGCCCAAGTGTTGTTTTGCCGTAAATTAACAAACAAACTCTTTAATACATTGGAGAAAATGTTTCTTGTACACATCATCAAATTTGAGGAGCACTGATATATATATGATATTTTTCAGTTTTTCGTAATATAAGTGGTTGGACCATATCGCAAGCGGTCAATATATTATAAATGAAGAATGTTTAGAACATGGCAAAATTTTAAAGATTGAAATTGGAAAAATGACAATAAGAAAACCCAACTATACTACAGTCATTCTATATTACTGTAAATCCATGTTTCGTGTGATATATTTAGACAGCGTCATTCAACGCTGTTTAGAAAGATATTTACAGTTCAAATACAACTAAATTTGCTATGGTGACATTTCAAGATATGCCGAAAATATTTAAAAAAACAAAAAATCGTATCAAAATTCACTACTGTGGCACATCTATGGCGCTGCAAGCAACAGTAAAGCAGTTTTATTTTAGTGGACACTTAAAAAGTGTGGGTGATAAAGGACATGCTGAAAATTTGGAAGCCTTGAAAGACACTTTCTTACTGAATATAAAAACCATTGCAGATCATTATGGTCGGCTGTCGAAAGCAATGCGTTCGACGATCTTATCTGTAGGTGTTACATGATCAGAATGAGTATCACATTGAACAGCATCCCTTGCATTGCTGAGGTCTCCGACTATCATGTACAAATAAAATGTATTTGGTTATAAATAAAATAAACACTCTTTTATTACTCACAAGTTAGAGTAGAAAGAATAAAAAGGAGTAAAAGCGACTAAAATAAATATGTAAATGTATAAAATGTTTATTTAGAACAAGAGTTTCCATCTTTTTCACTTATCGATCTCTGTTCTGAGTTGATAAAACCAATTAAATATGTAATCAACACCTTATCACTATCTGAGAGATTTTTTTATTAAAACTAACGTTTTCGATCCATTCAATGGATCGTCATCAGGTTAAATGGAACACTTCATAAATAGAACAACACGTTCAAATATTCAAAAATACTAATAACCGATAACATAAAAATAAATAATACTTGTAAATAATACAAGTATGCACAAAATAAATAACATATTACCAATACTAAATATTAATACCGCCTACCTAACTAAATAGAGTTTCCTATATATCATACTAAAGTTCATGAGCTTTTTGTAAGATTTTAACTACAAACTTCCAAGCGGAAGGAAGACTCTCCGCGTCCCTTGCGTTAATGCATTTTTCTTTAAGCTTGCTTCTATAAATTTCTATCTTTTCAGCTGTTCTTGCCAAAGTCGGCGAGTGTATCTGTTTCAGGATTTCGGCTTTATCCCATTGTACTGTACCAATGAACCTTCTGCCTGCGCCATCTGGGCCAATACTGTCGCATTAGAACCTTTTCTAATATCATATCTGTGTTCTTTGATCCTTATACCTAGGTTTCTAGTAGTAACCCCTACATATTCTTTTTTTTCCTAAGAGCTGGTTCTCGAAGGGAATCTTATACACACCCGCCTTATCTTCTTTTTTAACAACCTCTTTATCGTTTCTAAGTATTTTGTACAAATTCGGAGCTCTTTTTAAGACCATCTTTGTATCTTTTATATTTGTGATTTCTTTCATAATGTCTCCTAAGTGCTTGTTGTATGTAAATTTCGTGTATTTAGATGGACCTTGTACATATTTTATATCATTACTAGCTTCTAATTTTCTAATAATTCCCTTTACAATCCAATGTTCCTGCCAACTGCATAATTCTTTCTATCTCTGAATTCCGGTCTATAATGTTTTCGCAGTATATAAAGGCCCTCCTAACCAATGCTCGAAACGCTGCTAATTTATACCTATAAGGGTCATTAGAGCTTGCAGGGATATATAGTGAGTGGGCTATGCGTTGGTTTAATGAATATGCTAGTGGATATACGTCCTTTGCTAAATATGATATTAATGTCTAAGAAATGTCTAAGAAATCTTAGAGCTTTTTTGCTCTACCTTCAACCTAAGGCCTTCCTCGTTATCGTTAACTCTACGTTAACGTTGATGAAACCATTGAATGCTGGTAGTTAAGCGCGGGTTTGCACCCGACTAACGAGCTCGCAATGTGTTTTCTTTACATGTTTAATACCTAAATATGGACCATTTTCCTATAGAAAGTTTTCCCGGGAGATCTTTGGCAGATCATCGAAGTATTGCGTTTCCTGATGCACTCCATTGCATTTGATCCCTTTAAAATCACAGGATGGTGGAAAATAACTAGACATTGAGAAATAGCTATAATTTCTATATTTCTAAAGCAATTATGATAAAAGTTATTTGACGTGTACTTTATTAAATGGATAAATGGATGCATACCATAAAATTGAATACATCAACGATATTCATCAACGATGATTTCCTCAGATTGTGATGTAAATGGTCGACCCCTTTTTTGTGCCTCTGCAACCAAACCTGTGGTCATTTTAATTTCGAATGACAGTTCTTGATTGTTTCCGGACGAATGATGGCATGACGTTCCTTCACCGCACGCCATTATTTCTGCACAACAATCACTGATTTTCACATCTCAGTTTGCAGCAAACTGCGCTCGCTCTTGAACAGACAAGCGGTCGGCCATCATTTTGCCACTGTGTGTATGGTCTCGGTCATCGTTGGCATCACCAATGTAGTGATTATAAAATTCATTGATGTACATGCACATAAAAATTTTATTATTATTATATTATTATAATAAAATTATAGTAATTTTTCAATGTCTAGTTACTTTCCACTGTTCTCATAGATTTAATTTACCGACTACACACTGATGCCAAATAAAATAAATTACAAATAGAATGAAATAAAAACTCAAATAACTATTTAACAATGTTTTTATTAACTTAACTTACAATTCAAAAATTGTGAGCTTTAATAAAATTTAAAATATATAACCGTTATAATCATAATATTTTTAAGTATAATAAAAGTAAATTTGACCACCAACCAATAGTAATTTTGTTGGCAGTAAACCAAGAAATCGATTGATTCATCATAGACATTAGTTTGGGTACTTTGCTTTAAAGCATGATATATCAATACAGTTGTCGAAGTAAACTATAAAGCCGTTTATTAACATAATTAATAACATTAAGGTTCAGATATAAATAAAAAATTTATAAAAGTTCAAGTACAAATACAAGAATTTTATGTAGGCCTACACATATATTATTACTTGTAAAATAATTTAAAATCTTAATGTCAGTAAATTTGATTAAAATAATTTTAAATTACCATAGATTAACTAAGTGTTTTAAAGGGAGGAAAAAACTAGTTATTTGGTAACTGCATGGCAATGGTTCTGCGTTCGAACTCTTAAAGCGTCCGAAGTTACAGTCGTTCGAAGTACGAGGTACGACATGTGTTACGAATGTACGAAAATGACATGTACACTCTTAAATCGAACATTATAGCAACATAATCTATAATCTGTAGTTTCCGTATATTTAGATAATCATTCAATTAAACTTTTTGTTTTAACTTATTTTTTGATCTTTTATTATATCGTGCGCATTTGTTCATATTATGGATAATTCTAAAAAATACTTTTCTTTTTATTGACAACGGACAGTAGGATTTATAGTTTATTATCTTCTGAGTATTAAAATCCTTTCCATATATTTTTATTATAAACATATTATCCGATCTAATTATTGAAATATCTAAATAATTCAATTTTTTTTTCTTTACTTTCTATTTTCTATAAACTATCTTAAATTGAATTGAAGAGTACAACCCATTAACGAAATTCAAAATTTGTGTTTTATTTATTTTATTATTATCATAAACTAAGAAAATGTCATCCATATCTTGCCACAAAAATGATTCCATTACAAGTTGCTATCTCTTGATCAATCTTATTCATAACTAATTTCGTTAATTTCGGTTCAGTAGCCGTTCTCATGCTTATTCCATCTATTTGTTGAAAAACAGAAAACTTCTCAGGCGAGAATTTCGTGTACGGACAGATTTATACTGTATATATACAGCAGTGTTTCTCAACCTCTAACGAATCGTCGCTCCCTTCGACGTAGTATCGCCCTCATCACTTCAAAATTCCGATGCCGAAGACCAAGACTAACGCCAAATTCGTACTGCATTGAATAGACTAGTGACTAGTATAATGTTATTTGTTTAATTATTGTACGATATAACAAATAAAATATTTAATTATTCTTAATATAATGTTTTACTATATCGCCCAGAAAATTGTTTTTCGCCGCCCCAGAATATAAATTGTTACTAATCGCTCCCTCAACATGAAAAAACGCCCACATGAAGGCGATATCGCTCCCGTTGAGAAACACTGATATACAGAATGTATATATAGTATATGAATCTCTGTCAAAAAATCTGCATACATAAACTACATACTAAAAATGCTTTGGTAAATATGAATTCTAAAAACACCCGTTTTACAAATAATCAGTAGTCTAAAGCTGTACGGAGGCTCAAAGGCGTAAACAATAAGTAAAATATGTAAAATATGCAATGGGAAAATGTTTTCTTGTCAGCAAAAGGCTGGGATAAGTCTGGGCAAATTATCAGCAGTGATTGTGTGCAGGAGCGGATCTACATAGGGACTAATAGGGCTTAAGCCCTGGATCCCCAAGTGTCAAGGGCCCACAAAAATTGAATTATCATAAATTTTTAATACTTTTTCATTAACAATGAGCACTTATCGTATAGTAAAAATTAGTTAATATTAATATAAAATAATAATGATAATTTATAATATTATTTGCTTTATTATAATCAATGTAACGTAATTGGTCGGTAGTTAATTGATATATTTATTTCTTTATTTGTTATGTTTTTTTAAAATAAGATATAAAGTTTTTCATTTAACACCATTTCATAAATAAATATATTTCAACTCTGATTTTGATGTTATTAAAAATGAATTTTAATCCCCAATTTAATGATTCTTAATTTAACAAAAACTGGGACCCCATTGGACTTCAATAAGCCCTTGGCACCGAAAAACCTAGATCCGCCCGTGATTGTGTGAGTGAACGGGCATTAAAATGTCTAATGATTAAACATTTGCAAAAATGGCATACATGCACTTATATTATAGTAAGATAAATTGGAAACGCCTTTGAAATCCGTAGAAATTACCAAGAACTGTACCCAAACCGACGAATTCCATATTCTGCAATGTTTAGCGAAATTAAATTAAGAACTCCACGAATGCAGAAAAGTAAATACTGTATCTAGCTTTGTGAAAGAGTCATTCGGAATTAGGCAACCTCATGGTGGAACGTCTTTTAAATTGAGTTCCAATCAGTCTCCAATTAGTATCTGGAGGATTACAGCTTTACTGTAAAGTGGGTTAGTCATATGACTATATGGAGAATTTTGAATGAAAATGAACTGTTTCTTGTCACTTTCAGTGAGTTCGGAATTGAAACTCCAAGATTACCCAACAGCCTTTCGTTAAAAATGTGCACATATCTATGCCAGTTCCTCTCCAAAGTTCTCTTTTCAGACGAAGCGATGTTTACGGAGACAAGATATACAGTAGAGCGTCGATTATCCGAATCAATTGGGGGCTAGGGTTCTTCGGAAGATCGATATTTCGGATAACCGATTATGCACGAAAAAATATATTAATTTTTCCCATCTTGAAATTTTTCTCCGTTGCGTGTCGCTTCGCGTTGAATTTTCTTCGATGTTAAGTCTAACGAAGACTATTGTATCGTTAAAAATTATTTTTTTTATTTTGTACGAACAAAATAAATATATTGAAAAATATAAAAAATTTAAAAAATTATACTTCAGAAGTTAATTTAGTATCAAAAACGGAAAATATTTGAGTAGCCCAAGACATAGCCAAAGATTGCAACGCCACAGCACTGGCAAAAATTTAAATTTGCCGACTGGAATTCTTTCGGATGATTGACTTTCGGATAATCGACGCTATACTGTATTATCGTCACGATTGAGCGGGATAAACTGAAAAATCAATGTTTGAGCGGGAATTGCGGGGATAAACTGATTGGTCCATACTCATAACTCCTACGTTTGCGTCTCACAGGACCTCTGTACCATCAGTTTTTGGAGCAGTTAATGGCAAACATACTTTCCGAGAAGCTTGATAACGTTACTTTGCAGTTTCAAGCAGATATGTGGTTCGTGAACGACAGCGTACCGTCGCATTTTAGTATATTAACCTGCCAGTATTCCGACAAAAAGTTTTCAAATTGAAGGATAGGTGGAAATAGATCTGTAGAGTAGCTAATTCTCTTGATCGATGTCAATCCTCTTTGACTTTTATTTCTGGAACCACGTAAAACAACTAGTGCACTCGCAACCTATTACAAACGGTGATAATTTATAGAAACGAATTGTCCAGGTATTTCACGAATGTCGGCAACAACCTGGTATATTTGAAAGAGTATGATAATCCATCATGCGGAGTAATAACAGTTGTTTAGAGTTTCCGGGAAACCATTTTGAACAAGTAAGAGGTACTGTCAGTGGACGTAGTCTGACTTGTTAATCAAGCCTTTGGTTTCTTTTGGAACCCATGTTGCTAGATTTTTTCTATTGATTTTAGTGTGTAGTTTATGTGTGCAAATTTTATGATAGGAGTTCATATACACCCTGTATATTTTGTGTTATTTGCTAAAAGCGTTTCATATTATGGCATTGCATATACTACAATGCACTGAACATCAAATATACAATTTACTAATATAAAAACAAAAATCCTATATGTCACATATTAGATGATTCCTTCCCCGAAATTAAATTTTTGCAAAATAAAACTTTTGCAAATGATATTTAATAGTATTGCAAGACAATTTTAATAAATTTGATATACATAAATTTTGTTTAATTAATTGTTTATAATAAAGTTAACATTAAAGAATTTAAATTTTTAATTTTACTTGTTATATTCATATTTTGTTAATACTTTTTTTTAAAATTGTTTTCAAATATAAAATGATGCTATAAAATGTCACAACTTTTAAAGATTTGAAAGAATTTTATATTTATTTACTAAATAAAACTAGCCAGAAATCTCCTGGAATAATATATTTAAATTAACTTGTTAATTTGTTTAGACCTTAGAGGATGAATATTTTCACGTCAGGTGAAGGACGTTCAACACTGTTGTTGCTATACTAGTTTGTACACACTAGTTTGTATATTACACAGCATAGAAGCAACAACTATTTAATTTTAAGCCTTCTCTAAGGTTTTAACATGAAAAATTTGGTAAGATGTATTTTAAACAATTAAATATTCATATCACTATAAAATGGAAATATTCTAAAGTTTTGGTATATTACTTATTTTTTTATTTTTAGGTCTCGATTTTTGTATTGATAGTTATTTTTTCAGTCATTAATGCTAATGACAATCCTCCGCCGAAAAATAGTAATAAGGATGAAAGTGCTTCTAAACATAATGAAACAAATGATAAAGGTTTAACACCGGAACAAGCAGATCCTGTTGTAATCGTGGAATCAGACGAGAATAAGGAAGAGATCCATACAATACCCGAATCCGTGGAAGAAAAGATCCATGTAACACCCGAATCTGTGGAAGATACATTACCCGAAATAGAACCTATACCCGCTTTTGGTACTGGATTCTCTGGGTAAATGAAAATAATTTTCCATGCACACTGGAAAAAAAATTACAGGTAGTTTTCATTTTTCTTAATTTAAAATTTCTTATATTTGTTTAACTTGAATTTTTAAAATTAACGATATAAAATTATCTTATAGTATAAAATAACTTATATAGCTTTCAATAAAGTTTGTATAATATTTTTTCATTTAGATTGATTATTTACGCCTATAAATATTGGTTTAATACATAAATTTTATAGGAGGGTTGATTGATAAATAAGGTCTCTATTTCTATAAAATTAGTACTGTGTAGGGAAAGGTAGAATCATGTGACTAGTTTTAAACAGTAGTAAAAATCATTTATTTTAATCACACTTATCCATATTTTTAAACATAGTTATAATTTACAAAGGAAACTTTTTTCTAAACGTTCAATCTAGTATTGCATTCCGTTCGTGAGAAAAACTGGTTTTTCCTTATCTATTCCATACAACTTGAACTTCGGCATTCAATGAAAAGCGTTGACCTTTTTGCACCATCTTTAATTTTGGAAACGACCAGAACTAAAGAGAGTGTTCTCGGAGTAATAATTGCGTTCTTTTTCATGCATGTGTCAATGAAATACAGTACGGCACTGCAGTAGGATAACGACGAAAACGCATAGGAGTCTGAAGATATAGTTTAATAGCCTGTAANTTGAGGCCCGCGGAGCTAGGTCAAATGAACATAAATGTTAACTTTATTGTACATATCACCAAAAGAACATTAGAAGAGTTAAGAAGGTTTGGAAGAGTTCTATGAAACGTATTTGGACAAGGATATTTATCCTGCGTTTTACAAACATGCTCTGTCAATGGTTTCGCTATTTGGAAACACTTATACTGTACGTGTTAACAGCTTTTTGGTCGCATGAAGTACTGTACATCAAATCACAACTGAGAACACGAATTACTGATGTTCATTTGGAAAACTGCGTGTAGCGACAACATCACTCGAGATCAATTTTGATGCACTTAGTTTTGTAAAACTTGATGCACTTAGTTTTGGTAGAACAAAATCAGATGTCTCACTTTTAAATATTTTTAAATTGTCTAATAAATATGTTTCTCGGTTATTAAATAAATAATTCTCGGTTATGTTTTATTTTCTTCAAAAGAATAAATATATCTATTTTTTGTGTTTTTTCTTTACATTAAATCAGGCAAGTGTTTGACCACGATCTCACCCATTGGGAAGCAACGATGTGGTTGAATCTGTAACACGATTGTTTGTTTACTTTAATTAACAAAAAAAAATAGGTGCATGGCCCGGCAGGAAATATTATTTCTGAAATTTGGCCCGCCTGCTAAAAAGGTTGGCCACCCCTGCTTTAAAGTATGATATTAGATAGAGCAATACAGTTGTCGAAGTAAACTACAATATAAAGCCGTTTATTAACATAATTAATAACATTAAAGTTCAGATATAAAGAATACATTTATAAAAGTTCAAGTACAAATATAAGAATTTTATGTAGGCCTACATAAAAATAGACATACACATATCATTATTTGTAAAATAATTTAAAATCTTAATGTCAGTAAATTTGATTAAAATAATTTTAAATTACCATAGATTAACTTAAGCTAGAAAAGAGAAGAGTTTTAAAGGGAGGATAAAGCTAGTTATTTGGTAATTGCATGGCGATGGTTCTGCGTTCGAACTCTTCAGTTACAGTCGTTCGAAGTACGAGGTACGACATGTGTTACGAATGTACGAAAATGACATGTACACTCTTAAATCGAACATTATAGCAACATAATCTATAATCTGTAGTTTCCGTATATTTAGATAATCATTCAATTAAACTTTTTGTTTTAACTTATTTTTTGATCTTTTATTATATCGTGCGCATTTGTTCATATTATGGATAATTCTAAAAAATACTTTTCTTTTTATTGACAACGGACAGTAGGATTTATAGTTTATTATCTTCTGAGTATTAAAATCCTTTCCATATATTTTTATTATAAACATATTATCCGATCTAATTATTGAAATATCTAAATAATTCAATTTTTTTTTCTTTACTTTCTATTTTCTATAAACTATCTTAAATTGAATTGAAGAGTACAACCCATTAACGAAATTCAAAATTTGTGTTTTATTTATTTTATTATTATCATAAACTAAGAAAATGTCATCCATATCTTGCCACAAAAATGATTCCATTACAAGTTGCTATCTCTTGATCAATCTTATTCATAACTAATTTCGTTAATTTCGGTTCCGTAGCCGTTCTCATGCTTATTCCATCTATTTGTTGAAAAACAGCAAACTTCTCAGGCGGGAATTTCGTGAACGGACAGATTTCTACTGTATATATACAGCAGTGTTTCTCAACCTCTAACGAATCGTCGCTCCCTTCAACGTAGTATTGCCCCCTTCAATAAAACCGTTACCTATTATCGCCCCTTCACTTCAAAATTCCGATACTGAGGACCAAGACTAACGCCAAATTCGTATTGCATTGAATAGACTAGTGACTAGTATAATGTTATTTGTTTAATTATTGTACGATATAACAAATAAAATATCTAATTATTCTTAATATAATGTTTTACTATAACGCCCAGAAAATTGTTTTTCGCCCAAAATATAAATTGTTACTAATCGCCTCCTCAACATGGAAAAACGCCCACATGGGGACGATATCGCTACCGTTGAGAAAGACTGATTTATATAATCTAGATATTTCAGATTTTCTAGCTTCTCGGCTTCGTTCTCGTCGAATGTCGCCATTTTTCCCTGAAATAGATCGCTTTGCGCAGGCGTCAAACCTAGAGTTATCGTCTACTCGCCGATTTTCTAGAGGTAGAGTTAGAATTAGGGTTATTGTGTTTGACTCGAGATTCGGAGTTGGTGAATACCAATTTACCAATAACTCGCGAGTTAACCCTAACTTTAACTCTAACTCGCGTTGGTGAATACGGGGGTGAAAGAGTCATTCGGAACCCTTAAATGGTGGAACGTCTTTTAAACGAGTTCCAATCAGTCTCCAATTAGCATCTGGAGGATTACAGCTTTACTGTAAAGCGGGTTAGTCATATGACTATATGAAGAATTTTGAATGAAAATGAACTGTTTCTTGTCGCCTCAGTGATTTTCGGAATTGAAACTCCAAGATTACACAATAGCCTTGCGTTAAAAATGTGCATATATATATATATATATGCCAGTTCCTCTCCAAACTTCTCTTTTCAGACGAAGCGATGTTAATTAGAGACAGTATATATTATCATCACGATTGAGCGGGATAAACTAAGAAATCAATGTTTCAGCGGGAATTGCGGGGATAAACTGATTGATCCATATTCATATCTCCTACGTTCGCGTCTCACAGGACCTCTGTACCATCAGTTTTTGAAGCAGCTAATGGCAAACATACTTTCTGAGATGCTTGATAATGTTACTTTGCAGTTTCGTGCAGATATGTGGTTCGTGACAGCGCATTTTAGTATATTAACATGCCAGTATTCCGACGAAAAGTTTTCAAATTGAAGGATAGGTGGAAATAGATCTGTAGAGTAGCCAAATCGACCCAATTCTCTTGATCGATGTCAATCTACCCGATGTCAATCCTCTTTGACTTTTATTTCTGGAACCACGTAAAACAACTAATGCACTCGCAACCTATTACAAACGGTGATAATTTATAGAAACGAATTGTCCAGGCATTTCACGAATGTCGGCAACAACCTGGTATATTTGAAAGAGTATGATAATCCATCATGCGGAGTAATAACAGTTGTTTAGAGTTTCCGGGAAACCATTTTGAACAAGTAAGAGGTACTGTCAGTGGACGTAGTCTGACTTGTTAATCAAGCCTGCAGAGTTTTGGTTTCTTTTGGAACCCATGTTTGCTAGATCTTTTTTATTTATTTTAGTGTGTAGTTTATGTATGCAAATTTTATGATAGGACTTCATATACACCCTGTATATTTTGTGTTATTTGCTAAAAGCGTTTCATATTATAGCATTGCATGTACTACAATATAATGAATATCAAATATATAATTTACTAAAATAAAAACAAAACTCCTATATGTCAATTATTAAAAGATTCCTTCTCCGAAATTAAATTGATGATGAAATTTATGTATAAATATACTTTAAATATACCTTTTATAGACTAGGCCTTTATAACTTTACAGTCTTAAAAAATGCTTAAGTAAAATAAAACTTTTGCAAATGATATTTAATAGTATTGCAAGATAATTTTAACAAATTTGATATACATAAATTTTGTTTAATTAATTGTTTATATAATAAAGTTAATACAGTGGAGCGTCGTTTATCCGAAAGCCGGTTATCCGAAAGCATTCCAGTCAGCAAATTTAAATTTTCGCTAGTGCTGTGGCGCTGCAATCTTTGGCTATATCTTGGGCTACTCCAATATTTTTTTGTTGGTGTGTGTTTTTTAGCT
>NW_019386722.1:4042-4801 GCF_000671375.1 Centruroides sculpturatus | reverse complement strand
CCAAGGCTAACGCCAAATTCGTACTGCATTGAATAGACTAGTGACTAGTATAATGTTATTTGTTTAATTATTGTACGATATAACAAATAAAATATTTAATTATTCTTAATATAATGTTTTACTATATCGCCTAGAAAATTGTTTTTCGCCCCCCAAATATAAATTGTTACTAATCGCTCCCTCAACATGAAAAAACGCCCACATGAAGGCGATATCGCTCCCGTTGAGAAACACTGATATACAGAATGTATATATAGTATATGAATCTCTGTCAAAAAATCTGCATACATAAACTACATACTAAAAATGCTTTGGTAAATATGAATTCTAAAAACACCCGTTTTACAAATAATCAGTAGTCTAAAGCTGTACGGAGGCTCAAAGGCGTAAACAATAAGTAAAATATGTAAAATATGCAATGGGAAAATGTTTTCTTGTCAGCAAAAGGCTGGGATAAGTCTGGGCAAATTATCAGCAGTGATTGTGTGCAGGAGCGGATCTACATAGGGACTAATAGGGCTTAAGCCCTGGATCCCCAAGTGTCAAGGGCCCACAAAAATTGAATTATCATAAATTTTTAATACTTTTTCATTAACAATGAGCACTTATCGTATAGTAAAAATTAGGCTTAAGCCCTGGACCCCAAGTGTCAAGGGCCCACAAAAATTGAATTATCATAAATTTTTAATACTTTTTCATTAACAATGAGCACTTATCGTGTAGTAAAAATTAGTTAATATTAATATAAAATAATAATGA
>NW_019386722.1:0-1007 GCF_000671375.1 Centruroides sculpturatus | reverse complement strand
TTTATTTTGTACAAACAAAATAAATATATTGAAAAATATAAAAACAATAAAAAATTATACTTCAGAAGTTAATTTAGTATCAAAAACGGAAAATATTTGAGTAGCCCAAGACATAGCCAAAGATTGCAACGCCACAGCACTGGCAAAAATTTAAATTTGCCGACTGGAATTCTTTCGGATGATTGACTTTCGGATAATCGACGCTATACTGTATTATCGTCACGATTGAGCGGGATAAACTGAAAAATCAATGTTTGAGCGGGAATTGCGGGGATAAACTGATTGGTCCATACTCATAACTCCTACGTTTGCGTCTCACAGGACCTCTGTACCATCAGTTTTTGGAGCAGTTAATGGCAAACATACTTTCCGAGAAGCTTGATAACGTTACTTTGCAGTTTCAAGCAGATATGTGGTTCGTGAACGACAGCGTACCGTCGCATTTTAGTATATTAACCTGCCAGTATTCCGACAAAAAGTTTTCAAATTGAAGGATAGGTGGAAATAGATCTGTAGAGTAGCTAATTCTCTTGATCGATGTCAATCCTCTTTGACTTTTATTTCTGGAACCACGTAAAACAACTAGTGCACTCGCAACCTATTACAAACGGTGATAATTTATAGAAACGAATTGTCCAGGTATTTCACGAATGTCGGCAACAACCTGGTATATTTGAAAGAGTATGATAATCCATCATGCGGAGTAATAACAGTTGTTTAGAGTTTCCGGGAAACCATTTTGAACAAGTAAGAGGTACTGTCAGTGGACGTAGTCTGACTTGTTAATCAAGCCTTTGGTTTCTTTTGGAACCCATGTTGCTAGATTTTTTCTATTGATTTTAGTGTGTAGTTTATGTGTGCAAATTTTATGATAGGAGTTCATATACACCCTGTATATTTTGTGTTATTTGCTAAAAGCGTTTCATATTATGGCATTGCATATACTACAATGCACTGAACATCAAATATACAATTTACTAATATAAAAACAAAAATCCTATATGTCA
>NW_019386721.1:19218-27574 GCF_000671375.1 Centruroides sculpturatus | reverse complement strand
GCTGTCTAGTCACATTCCTTTCATTTCCTGTCTGTATGCTAACTGATAGATCAAGCCTTTAGAGTAGCCATGCACAATAGCAATGTCAATGTCTGCAATGCAACTCATCTGTTTTAGTGACTTCAATCCTATACAATGAGTAGGTTCTCTTCATAAGGGCTCTAAAGGCCACTATTTTGTAGTTAAAGGATCATTGGAATTGGCCAGTATATATAACAGAATAAAGTCTTGTTTATGATAGATCTTCATGTCAAAGTTCTTGTCATTGCAAGAAGGTCTATATCAAAGAAATGTGCACTGTTCTCACTAATTCGGTCCAACTGCAAAACCACTCCATATAGGTTGTTGTTCTTAGCTTTCCAAATAATACAAATGTCATCATTGCATTGCTTATAAATAGCAACTTGCAATAGGAATTTAGGAACAACCTTGGCTTCCAATCATCATCTGACCATTTTGTGCAGGCCCCCAGATAATGGGCTACCCATGGGGACTCCTCTCTTTTGCAGGTATATGTTGGTATCCATCATTTAGCAACAGGTGTACAAAGCAAGTGAGATAACTCCAGAATTTGTTGATTTCTTGCTTGCTCAACTTTCTGCATAAGCCAATACCATAGGTTACAGAAACACGGTTCCAATCTAATCAAAGGATATAAAGACTTGAAATCCAAGATGGTAATCCATGGCTTATTCATTAGTCAGCATTGTTGTAAAACCTATATCATTTGTGCTGAGTTTGTGATATTATGTTGGTAGCCCTGCAAGTGGGTGATGAGAAGGACATGTAATGCTCCAACTTGTGACCTGTCCTTGTCCATTATGGGTCTAAGTTGTTGCCCCTACTTATATAGATAAACTGCTTAATTTAAGCAACTCAGATATCATTTTGCTCTCAAATGTTGATGTCTCATAAGGCATATGTTTTACTTTTCTAAGAACTCTGATTTTTCTGTTAATATACAGTATGTTCCCTTTTAACAACAACAATTTCAGTTGAGAAGTAACAAGTGTTAGTTCAGTTCCCATTTTTAGTTTCAGTTATTCTGAGTTTTAGAGATCTTTCTACTCTTCTTGTAAATTTTATTTGTGCAAGGTTTTCTTGAATGTAATTTTGAATAAATTTCATTCATGCATTAAGTCAGAATTTCACCAATTTTTATAAACTGTAATGTTTATTAGTTTTGGCATTTTTGTCGTCAACTTTTCCAATTACAATTCAACAAACTTGTCTACATCTACCTTTGTTTAAATTGTAAGAGAAAATGCAAACTAATACAAATTTTTGACACGCCTTGGGTAAAAGATGCCCCAAGGGCATATATTATTTCCTGTTATTTCTCAAACTTTACCTTCCAGAAGATCTACAATAGAATTAACTTATTTCTTACGTATCATTTTAATTTAAATTTTACCATCATCAAAAACAACCACTGAATATTATGAGAAACATGTTTTTATCCCCACTATACATAGTATAGCTATAAAGTTTAAGAACTGATTTTCTGTAGCATCAAAAAGTAGCACCATCTATGAATTATCAATCAAATTTTATCTAGCTGACTTTAACTTCCCCCACCAGCTTTCATCAGTATTGGTTCAGCACAATTCTCATTTGGATGTGTTTTGTATGATGTTTTAGAACAGTCTCAGCAAGTAGGCATCAAAAGAACATTATACAATCAAATTGTGTTCTTTTGAGCAAAACTCCAATAGAATCATTCAGTATGATCCAAAGAGCATTTGGAGAGGCTTACTTGACTCATTCTAACATTTTCTGTTGGCATGTTTGATTCCACAATGCAAGAGAAGTCTAAGATAACCCAAGGAGCAGCTATCCAGCATCAAGCAAAAATGAGGAAAATATCAAGAGTATCATGAAAAGGTTACTTGCAAGGATCAGTTGTGAGCAACTGGAGATGATCAGTTATGACTGGTTCCTGCTACACTTTAATGCATCAGCCCAGAACGCAGCAGTCATATGTCATTTTCTGGCATTCAGAAATGTCACCCTTCCATATTCTCCTGATTTATTCCTAGCTGACTACTTCCTCTTTCTCAAATTGAAATTGAAGCTGAAGAAGAATCGTTATTATGATGTGAAGCAAATCCAAATCAACATGACAAAGAAATTGAAGAGCATTGCAATTCCAGATTATTAGAGTGTCCTGAACAGGCCGAAGCGCCATGTAAAGCATTGTGTATAGCTGGAAGGAATGTATCTTGAAGAATAAATTGAAATATTGATGAAATAAAGGCTTTTTGTGTTTTTTTTAAAAGTCAAGTCCTAAAACTTTATAGCCATACTGTGTATAATGTATTTATTGTTATTTGTGTATGTTATTTTTATTCTGAGAATTCAAGGACTTTCACAAACACATTACAAAATCCCATGGAGTTGGAGGACTACAGTTTAAGAAAAATTGCATTACCTTGACCTGGGTACTAAAATTTTTAGTGTTCCTACTGATTACTTGTATATTTTTGCAAAATATTTGTATCCATAGCTAACTATATTTGATGTATGCTATTAAAAGCTTCTAACTAGGTTCCTACATACAAATCAATTTTTTTTTCTATTTTATCTNGAAACACTGATCTAGATGAAAGAGATTGCCATTAACTACTGAACAATAGTTCTTGATGGCATTATGATTTTATGTCACTGGAAGCTTCCAGAGGGTAGCCAGTGATCTTATTGGAGTTCACATCTCTACTGTATGCAGGTATCTATCAAACTACCATTAAATAAATTTTAAAAGTTTTTGTATAGTGATAGAGACGTTTATAATAAGAATGAGGTCTTGTTTAATGAATAAGAATAATGTCTTGCTGCGAGCAGACCAACAAGGAAATGACGAAAATTTGTTCTGTACCATCTCACATACAGTTTTTTTCTTCCCCAGAATATGATTGTTGTAACCTTTCTCATCAACTGTAGGATAATTTTTTTATAATTTCCACGAGGACACCTCTTTGGAAAAATTCTGGCATGATTTGAACACACTGTTTGTTGCCATTTTTCTGACATCATAAATGAATGACTGAATTGGTTAAATGACTCCTGAGGAGCAACAGCTAAGAATGTAATTGCTTAGACGGAGTTCAGAAATAGATGATCACTGTCTTTGCAGTGCATTTTAAACCATGGTTCAGCCAGCCAATGTCTAGATGCTGTTCAGCTGTTAAACATCATTTAACAAACTTGTTAAACATCATTTAACAAACTTTGTCTCTGCAATCGAGTGTTAACCAATGCCATTAACTTTTCTTCTTCCCAACATGGGATTTCTAGTTCAAACTCATAAGGTACCGACATTTGTGAATCCCCCTCTCTCTCTACGATGATAGCATGCATAAATGCAAATGCTGTGTCTTCTTTAGCTGTGTGAAGTATTGTACAAACTTTTGTGCCATCTACCAGGTGTATAAGCTTAAATCCGCTGTTTGCTAATAGATGACGAAAGTGAACGTATTAAGCTACCATGAAGATGACATGCTTTTTTTTTTGATGATTTTGACATCTGTCAACATTAATCAGTGCACATCATCAGCAATTTCACACAACAACATACATTTTTCCTTTGGTAATCATGTTTACTTTTGTGCCAGAAAAAGAGCATATGCGGCAAGCTCTGCTTTTCTGCTTCAATTTGAATAAATTGGCTACCAAAGCACATCAAATACTTGTGGAGGCCTATGGCAACAGTGCTTTATCGGAAACCACGTTCAGAGATTGTTTCATCAGTTCAAAGACGGCAATTTTAATCTGAGCGATAAGAAGCATGAAAATCGGCCTAGAAAGGTTGAGGACCATCAAGTGTAGGCTCTTTTGGACCAGGACAATACCCAATTGCAAAAAATGCTTGCCGAGCAATTTGGTGTTACTCAACCAACCATTTCCATGCATCTATGTGCCATGGGAAAGATAAAAAGATCAAAAAATGGGCGCTGCACGAATTGAACAAAAGATAGATGGAGTGATGCCAAAACACATGCGAAATCTTGCTCGTCAGACAAAAAAGAAAGTTGTTTCTGCATTTGATTGTAACTGGTGATGAAAAGTGGATATATTTCAAGAATCCTAAATGCAAGAATTCATGAGTTGATCCAGGCAAACCATCAACATATTCCCCAAGACCAAATAGCTTCGGACGGAAGACGATGCTGTGTGTTTGGTGTTATCAGCAGGGTATCGTCAACCATGAGCTATTGAAACCTGGTGAAACTGTCAATGCCCACCGCAACCACCAACAACTGATCAAATTGCACCGTGCTCTGTGTGAAAAAAGACCAGATTGTCAGCAAAGACACGACAAGCTGATTTTCCTCCATGACAACGCACCATTGCATGCGTCAACATTGGTCCAAAACTACTTGAAGACACTCAACTGGGAGATGCTACCCCATCACACTTATTCACAAGACCTGGTCCCTTCTGACTATCACCCGTTTTCGATGATGGGCCACGTGCTCACTGAGTAGCACTTTGATTCTTACGAAGACATCCGAAAATGGCTTGATAATGGTTTGCCTCGAAAGAGAAGAAATTTTTTTGGCGTGGTATCCACACATTGTCCAAGAAATGGAAAAAATGTGTCACTAGCGAGGGAAAGTACTTCAAATAAATTTGCTTTTGCTTTCTATGAAAAAAAACTTGTTTTTCCAACTAAAAAACAGCGGATTTAAGCTTATACACCTGGTAATAAATATTAAGTGTAGTAAATTGCATCAAGTGACTCCTTTCCAATTGAATCTTGTCATTTCCTACTCCATCCTCTTATCCCTAGTCTCACATACAAGACTGTGTTATTGCCATCTGGAGAAATGTTAAAAGTCGTAGTAGGCGTAACTTACTTGGGGTCATAAATTTCTGAGTGTAATCACTTATATTCAGCAATAGAAAGACTAAAAGCCATATAAAACTCCACTGGGATAGCCTGGACCTCACACTGGTCTCAGAGAAAAACGCCAACAAAAATATTACATTGGTGTCAGAATAAAGCACCTAAATAGAATTCTCAGTGGTGCCTGGACTTCACCTGGTAACCTCCATAAATTCAACATTCGATATAGGCATTAATTCAGAAACAGAGATAGAATCAGTGCATAACATATGCCATAAAATGCCACCAAAACTAACAAAGTTTTTACTCTTAATTAAATTATATGATGCAGTGTCAAAACTCCTTCAAAATGAATTCAGAAGATGGTAAGATAACAAGAAGTTATTGGTCCTGCAAATGCACATTAATGGTAAGAAAGAAAAAAATTTCCCATACAAAATCACAGCAGTACAAGAATTAAAACTAGCAGATAGAAGCATAACTACAGAGGAACTGAAATGTGTTCATATATGCTCAGGGTTGTTTGAATGCTTGTGGTGGTAACATCTGATTAAAAACATATTAAATGTAAAATCTTTTAGAAACACTTTATGATAATGATATAAATTATTTTTCTTTGAAATAAGTATGCAGAGATTTCCTGAACATTTTTTATATATTTAATTACTATAAAATTCTGCTCAAACAGAATGAAAACAGTTTCATAAAAATGTTTTTCATTTTAATAAATTGCTAACTAGTGAGAAAAATTTGATCCTGTATCTGTAATAAATTCATATTTTCATTAGAATTATTAATTTTAAATTATAAAAAATAAAAACTGTAATCCTAAAAGTAAACACATCATTAGGTGATGTATTAATCATATATAAGGCTATAATTAAATATTACGAACCATTTCTTTATATAGATATTTTATGCATTCCTGATTATTTATGTATCTTGTGTTCTATTTAGTATAGTTTACTTAATTG
Organism: Centruroides sculpturatus; assembly: GCF_000671375.1. NCBI lineage: Eukaryota > Metazoa > Arthropoda > Arachnida > Scorpiones > Buthidae > Centruroides > Centruroides sculpturatus. Next base: position 21,754 of record NW_019386721.1, on the reverse strand, counting down.
GCTTGTTCTAACTATTTCTGATAATGCAAAGTAACTATATATATATATGTGACATAATTCAGTACTTACCCAAAGATAATAGGTTAACATAAGTGCAAAGATTGCAATTCCTTCATTATCATAGCTTCCAGCAACAGAGCGACTGATATAGCCTGGCACTAAATAATCAAATCACATTTTAATATTTTGTAAATATTATTGTAAAAATGAATACATAATTCATTACCTATAGCTATGAAACAGGCAGCAAACAATCCTGCACCTTCATTCCACAATTCTTTAGTTAAAAAGTATGTTGCTAATGCAGTCATTCCACTAATAAATATAAGCAGAGTTTAGAATCTTTTGTACTGCAAATTTAAAAGTAAAAAAAAAACTACCTGAAAATTGGAGCTAGAAACACACAAATGTCTCTTATATGTACTGGTGTGTTTAAAAGATTGAGAATGTAATGAATAGAGCCTGATGTAATCATTAATCCTGGATATACCTGTTAACATAAAACAATTTACTAAAATGTATATTAAATACATTACTCTATTTTCAAAAATTATTATATATTGTAAATGCTGAGACATCTAGAAATTTGAGCACTGTTTTTGTACTTACCGTCCCTCCAACAATTCTTCCCAATGGATACCATGCTCTTTCATCGAACCAATTCAGAAAATTATAAAAGCCACGTTTTACCATGTAATGCGTAGCACGATAATTAAACCTAAGTATATAAAAAAGTATTATAAAGTAAATTTGAACAAAATTGATTATTATATGTAAATATTCAAATAATCAATAGTATATTAATAATGTACTGGATTTAAAAAAATCTACTGTGGTTGATATCTGTGAAAAATAATTTTTAACACAAAATTAAAGGTATCAATAGAATAAAAATGTGTGTTAAATAATGAATTAAAACAAAACAAATGTTTGCAAAGTCCTCTGTATTGAAGAAGAAGAATGCCAGTTACAGGCAGTGAAGTTGGGGAATTTATTATTAGATAATTCACTTACCTGATTATAGAATCGAAACCATAGTGATGCCTAATAACAATAGACATGGACCATGCATTTGAAAGATTAGATCACCAGTTTATGACGAACGTACTAAAAAATTAGATTTAGGAGAAAAAGTAATTAAAACCATCGAGACTTGCTACACAAAAATGAGTAGCACAGTACTATTAGACAGATGTTTCAGTGACTTAACAGACATAAACAAGTCAGTCAGACAAGGGTGCCCCCTGTCCATGCTACTTTTCGTAACTGCAATAGACACACTAATCAGAACAATAAAAGAAGACAAACACATAGAATGTCTGCAAGTTCCCGGAAGTAGAACTGTAACAAAGGTAATAGCGCATGCAGACGACTTAACCTGCATTTGTACCATCAAAAAAAGTATAAGACGACTAGCTCAGTTACTGCAACACTTCAAAACAATATCAGGATTAAAGGTCAACATCTGAAAGATGGTCAAAATCAAATTAGGTGGCTGGCGAAAGATACCAATATATCCGCACAACCAAATCAAATGGAAAACCGAAGCAAAAATTCTGGGTATTCCTTTCAGTGAGGTTAAAGAAACCTTAAAAAAAATTTGTCCCGATAATCGAATAATGTAAATAGTAAAAACATCAACCTAAGAGGGAAAGCCTTAATATTTAATACACAAATTTGCTGCAAGATCCCATTTATGGCAAATTTTATCCCAATTTCCCACAATGTAATTAAAAAAAAATTGAATCATTAGGCTTTAAAACATTAATATGGAATAACAAACCAGACAAATTAAAAAGACACATAATGGTTAACAAAATACAGGACTGAGGAATAAACATGACCCATCTGGAGACAAAAATTAAAGCTCAAATTCTCAATCATTTAAAAGAACTAATTCTGGGAGACAATAAGCTGTGAACACTAAGCCACATACTGGATAGGAATGAAATTACAAAATAGCAATAAATCCTTAAACTCAAATCTAAGAGCGAGAAGCTGGATACCATCATCCTTCTATCAGGAAGCATCCAAAATATTTACAGAATTCATAAATGGGCAGACAGACACAGACTGGGAGAAAAGTAATACCAAGTCCCTCTACCACCCCTTAAGCCCATAACCCGAGATATCTCGGGCAAGTTACACAGCGTTACATAAAATGCGGTCCTTAAGGCCATTTTGAATTTTTTTTTTTTGAATTTTTGGAATGTTTTTTAAGTCTCCAAATTTTTTCAAAATTTTTTCCCATGCAAAAAAATTTTATCGCGATTTTAATTTTTAATGCGCACAATTTACGCTTAATTGCTTTTTAATAGTTTTTTAATGGGAGTTTGATAACAAATTTAATTCATCATTCTAAAGTTGCAGAGCACGAATTTTCCTTCGGTAAAGTTATTTAAAGCTACTTTCTGATGTCAAAAACGACCTCTGATAGTTTTTTAATTTTTTTAATTAATAGATTTTATTATATATACGTTTAATTAAGTCAGGGGTCAGAAATCGCAATAAAAATTTTAATTTTTTAAAAATATTT
>NW_019386721.1:0-17289 GCF_000671375.1 Centruroides sculpturatus | reverse complement strand
GACATTTTAAACTCAATTTTTAATTACACGAATACATTTCATTTGTTGCACATTTATTTATAAATATATAAAATGATAAATGTACTTAAAAAAGTAAACAATAAAAAATATATAAGGTAATTGAATTTACAGGAGTCAATAAAGAAAAGTTTATCTAGAAATGGACTTACAGTAGTCCTTAGTAAATTGTTTCGCATGTAAGTTATTTATCTGGATGCTATCGTTAGTTTCTTCTTTACAACATGTTTATGACTGTAAGTACTTTGATTCCTGAGATAAAAAAGAAAATTTATGGTTTAACAACCGAAATGATTTCCTAATAAAACTTCTAAATGTCATAAATGGTTCGAAAGTAGTAACGTGGTAACATCTCTGCAAATACTTACAAAAATTAAGTTAATATTTCAAACAGTTTATACCTAAGCTTATTGCATATAATGTGGGCCAAAAGTCGGTTAACTTGCCTTATTAACTTATGTTTTACCTCATATTTACTAACTATTCGTAAGCGCAATTATACTAAGAACACACGGTTAACTAACTTTTAGTCCACCCTACCTATTATTATTTTAGAAGTTAATGATCAAGTAGAAGATGGAAAAAATAATTTAAGATTTATATAATTATATTTATTATATTATTTTTTCCTCGTATTTTAGTGTATAAGAGGGTTTTATTATAAGCAATTGTTATAGTTATAATGTAATATAGAACCAAATAATGAAGAAATAAACTAATGATACGATTTTAATTGGTTGCTTCTCCGACAAAAACAAAATCATGTAGCAATTATTAATCTTGCAAAAAAAATTATTTTTTACAACATAATTTATATTAAAAAACAATTTTATAATAATAAAATATTATATTATAATTTATTTTTCATTCTGATCATTAGTTTGGTTTAAAATTAATTTAAATAAATAAACTACAGTTTATTTTATTTTTATAATTTTCTTCTTATTATATAATCTAAGTAAAAATTGTAGTTATATACACTAATATAACTTTTTTATATAATATAATATTATACAGAAATATATTCTTAAATCGATTATAAATAATGACAATAGAAAAATAGTTAATGGAGTGTTACAGCTTGTAGAATTGAAGTTCAGAAATGGATGCAATGTATAATAAAACTTTAAGAATTAAATTTTACACTGGCTCTTTATAATCACCCTGTTTTATAACTACATTAGAATAGACTTGACTCAAAATGGAGTCGATCAGCATGAGCGGCGGCTTATGCATCAATTACAGTTAAGCGTTTTTTGAAGATACTACTGTTAATATTTGGATTTTAAGTACATTTTAATTGTAATTTTGTACTCTATTATATTATTTTAAATCGAGTAATATATAAATATTTTTCTTGCAAATCTTAATATGAATTGTCCATGAAAAATCATAAGGATTCGGATTTGATTCGAGCCGGGATTCAACAAGGTATTACTAAAAGGGATTTTAGAAATATATTAAACTCGAAACTATAATGAAGTAGTTTTAAGTATACAGTAATTAAAACAATCATGAATCAAAGAAAATGTATGACTCAGAGTTATTTGCATTTTGTGCCATCACGCAAAGAAATTTCGATTTCTCAAAATTATTTTATGGCATCGTATCCTGATAAATGCCACAAGCAAAGAGAAAGAAAAGTAAATTATTAGTAAATAAACTAGATAAGTATTTTGTACAACATGTACAAGCGAGAATCGGAGATGTTGCTCTTCATTTCGAGGAACATCTTTGAATCTGAAAAATTTTCATTACAGAGATAGTAATTCACTATAGAAATACGTTGATTCTTTCAAAACTGTATGAGAAATATTATACTTCAACTGTTCGGCCGTCGATTACGAAATTCCAATCGTGCTATCCAATGATCATTTGAAATTTTCACCGTATAATTATGTAGAGGTAATATTTTACACAATACATCTTAATGTATTGTGTAAAATATAGTGTAATTGACAGTGGCGTACCGTGGGGAGGGCGGCAGGGGCGGCCCGCCCCGGGCGGCACTTTTTAGGGGGCGGCAAAATTACGTCTTAGGGGCGGCAAAGCGAAACCTGTTGACCTTTTTTTTTGCTTGTACGATTCATTCGTGTTAATATCCACCGCTAATATCCAATATAGCTATTTTGAACAGGTCGCTGCACTACCTCCGAAATTTTCATTGCTTGTTCTGTGACAAACTGAATTTTGGTCTTATAAATTGAAATACCTAAAGGGGCGCCGGAATTTTCCTCCGCCCCGGGCGGCTGACACCCACGGTACACCACTGTTCTCCTGATTTATTCCTAGCTGACTACTTCCTCTTTCTCAAATTGAAATTGAAGCTGAAGAAGAATTGTTATTATGATGTGAAGCAAATCCAAATCAACATGACAAAGAAATTGAAGAGCATTGCAGTTCCAGACTATTAGAGTGTCCTGAACAGGCCGAAGCGCCATGTAAAGCATTGTGTATAGCTGGAAGGAATGTATCTTGAAGAATAAATTGAGATATTGATTAAATAAAGGCTTTTTGTGTTTTTTTTAAAAGTCAAGTCCTAAAACTTTATAGCCATACTGTGTATAATGTATTTATTGTTATTTGTGTATGTTATTTTTATTCTGAGAATTCAAGGACTTTCACAAACACATTACAAAATCCCATGGAGTTGGAGGACTACAGTTTAAGAAAAATTGCATTACCTTGACCTGGGTACTAAAATTTTTAGTGTTCCTACTGATTACTTGTATATTTTTGCAAAATATTTGTATCCATAGCTAACTATATTTGATGTATGCTATTAAAAGCTTCTAACTAGGTTCCTACATACAAATCAATTTTTTTTTCTATTTTATCTGAAAAACAAGTAAAACAATGAAACTGTATTTGGGACAAGACTGTCTCGAAGGCGGAATCACTTTGATGCTGAAGGCAGGTCTCATTCTCCTATCTTCTTTGATATCGCTGCTTTTGGGTGAAATCGTTCAAACTTCGCCAGCCACAACCACGAAATTGTCCATGATGCATCTTCAATGAAATGAACCTATCTAATCTCAAAATTTCTCTCCGTTGCGTGTCGGTCCAGGGCAAATTTTTGTTGATGCGTAACGAAAAGTTCCCATTTTTGAAAGAAATAATCGTGGCTATTGTATCGTCCANAAATAATTTAAGATTTATATAATTATATTTATTATATTATTTTTTCCTCGTATTTTAGTGTATAAGAGGGTTTTATTATAAGCAATTGTTATAGTTATAATGTAATATAGAACCAAATAATGAAGAAATAAACTAATGATACGATTTTAATTGGTTGCTTCTCCGACAAAAACAAAATCATGTAGCAATTATTAATCTTGCAAAAAAAATTATTTTTTACAACATAATTTATATTAAAAAACAATTTTATAATAATAAAATATTATATTATAATTTATTTTTCATTCTGATCATTAGTTTGGTTTAAAATTAATTTAAATAAATAAACTACAGTTTATTTTATTTTTATAATTTTCTTCTTATTATATAATCTAAGTAAAAATTGTAGTTATATACACTAATATAACTTTTTTATATAATATAATATTATACAGAAATATATTCTTAAATCGATTATAAATAATGACAATAGAAAAATAGTTAATGGAGTGTTACAGCTTGTAGAATTGAAGTTCAGAAATGGATGCAATGTATAATAAAACTTTAAGAATTAAATTTTACACTGGCTCTTTATAATCACCCTGTTTTATAACTACATTAGAATAGACTTGACTCAAAATGGAGTCGATCAGCATGAGCGGCGGCTTATGCATCAATTACAGTTAAGCGTTTTTTGAAGATACTACTGTTAATATTTGGATTTTAAGTACATTTTAATTGTAATTTTGTACTCTATTATATTATTTTAAATCGAGTAATATATAAATATTTTTCTTGCAAATCTTAATATGAATTGTCCATGAAAAATCATAAGGATTCGGATTTGATTCGAGCCGGGATTCAACAAGGTATTACTAAAAGGGATTTTAGAAATATATTAAACTCGAAACTATAATGAAGTAGTTTTAAGTATACAGTAATTAAAACAATCATGAATCAAAGAAAATGTATGACTCAGAGTTATTTGCATTTTGTGCCATCACGCAAAGAAATTTCGATTTCTCAAAATTATTTTATGGCATCGTATCCTGATAAATGCCACAAGCAAAGAGAAAGAAAAGTAAATTATTAGTAAATAAACTAGATAAGTATTTTGTACAACATGTACAAGCGAGAATCGGAGATGTTGCTCTTCATTTCGAGGAACATCTTTGAATCTGAAAAATTTTCATTACAGAGATAGTAATTCACTATAGAAATACGTTGATTCTTTCAAAACTGTATGAGAAATATTATACTTCAACTGTTCGGCCGTCGATTACGAAATTCCAATCGTGCTATCCAATGATCATTTGAAATTTTCACCGTATAATTATGTAGAGGTAATATTTTACACAATACATCTTAATGTATTGTGTAAAATATAGTGTAATTGACAGTGGCGTACCGTGGGGAGGGCGGCAGGGGCGGCCCGCCCCGGGCGGCACTTTTTAGGGGGCGGCAAAATTACGTCTTAGGGGCGGCAAAGCGAAACCTGTTGACCTTTTTTTTTGCTTGTACGATTCATTCGTGTTAATATCCACCGCTAATATCCAATATAGCTATTTTGAACAGGTCGCTGCACTACCTCCGAAATTTTCATTGCTTGTTCTGTGACAAACTGAATTTTGGTCTTATAAATTGAAATACCTAAAGGGGCGCCGGAATTTTCCTCCGCCCCGGGCGGCTGACACCCACGGTACACCACTGTTCTCCTGATTTATTCCTAGCTGACTACTTCCTCTTTCTCAAATTGAAATTGAAGCTGAAGAAGAATTGTTATTATGATGTGAAGCAAATCCAAATCAACATGACAAAGAAATTGAAGAGCATTGCAGTTCCAGACTATTAGAGTGTCCTGAACAGGCCGAAGCGCCATGTAAAGCATTGTGTATAGCTGGAAGGAATGTATCTTGAAGAATAAATTGAGATATTGATTAAATAAAGGCTTTTTGTGTTTTTTTTAAAAGTCAAGTCCTAAAACTTTATAGCCATACTGTGTATAATGTATTTATTGTTATTTGTGTATGTTATTTTTATTCTGAGAATTCAAGGACTTTCACAAACACATTACAAAATCCCATGGAGTTGGAGGACTACAGTTTAAGAAAAATTGCATTACCTTGACCTGGGTACTAAAATTTTTAGTGTTCCTACTGATTACTTGTATATTTTTGCAAAATATTTGTATCCATAGCTAACTATATTTGATGTATGCTATTAAAAGCTTCTAACTAGGTTCCTACATACAAATCAATTTTTTTTTCTATTTTATCTGAAAAACAAGTAAAACAATGAAACTGTATTTGGGACAAGACTGTCTCGAAGGCGGAATCACTTTGATGCTGAAGGCAGGTCTCATTCTCCTATCTTCTTTGATATCGCTGCTTTTGGGTGAAATCGTTCAAACTTCGCCAGCCACAACCACGAAATTGTCCATGATGCATCTTCAATGAAATGAACCTATCTAATCTCAAAATTTCTCTCCGTTGCGTGTCGGTCCAGGGCAAATTTTTGTTGATGCGTAACGAAAAGTTCCCATTTTTGAAAGAAATAATCGTGGCTATTGTATCGTCCATCCAAAATTATTTTTTTATTTTGCACAAACAATATACAGTTTAACCCAATTATAATGTCATCAAATGTAATGACAACCCTAATATAACGTCAAATTTTTATCGGTCTACGATTTTACTATACTAGATAATGTTAAAGAAAACCACTTGTAACGACATAAAACTGTTTTAATGTCATATTTGAAGCACTCCCAAATTTACAAAATTAGATTACAAATTTTATTTAACATAGAAGAAATTACGTGCTCAGTCCTAAGGTCAGAGTTCACTTCTTAGAATGACTGTGGGTGGTACTCTCCCCCACCTGACTTCGGTGGGGTGAGGTACCTGTTTTGTCTGTAGAAGAGGGTCGCCATTTTATATTTTATTTTGACTCATTATCGGTCCCCCGACTACTTACAAGTCTGGATTTTCTTATGCGCAAATGATTTGGGCACCTAATACTATGTGCCAAAAATCAACTCTCGACATGTACTCCTTCATACCTCTATGCTGGTAAGAAAATCAGGCAGTATGATTTTATAAACAAGACATAGTCTTGTCAATAAAGTATGGTCAGCAGATTGTAAAAACACTTTCAAGGAACTACTGACCAGTTTCAAAATCCTGAAACTAACTGATTTGAGATTACAATAATTATAACTTAAAAATTCAGGGAGGATATTTTAGATATAAACTTTTTATGAAATTTTATACAATGAAATCACCATTAAACAGACACTCTTGAATAGCAGACACCTCTACTTAAAGGACATTTTTACAATCCCCAGACCCTAAAAACACAACATATATTCACCTCTAGGGTAGATACACTAAACAAACAGACACTGTTATCCATAACCTACCCTTACAAAAGCATAAAGTCCCGCCTTCAATATTCTGAAATAATTAATTACGTACAAAATATTTTAAAACTAAAACAAAGAATCAGTTCAAATATTTTTTTAAAAAAAGAATTTTGACCATAGGCATCGAATAAAGACAGGCTAAAAATAGGAATAGAGAAGGAGGGCAAATTGTAAAAAGCCAAATAATATTTATTGTGTGTTAGAGAAGACTAATCTAGTTAAGTTGTCAATCACCATTTATTGTCATACATATTAATGTTATTAAACTTGTCTTATTGTTGGAATTAAGCTTATGATGCCGAGAAACTGTAAACTTTTCTGAAGTTTTTCATTATTTGACAAGAACTGTAGTACAGTAGTAATGAAAAAGAATCAGTTTTAAGGTTAAGACAACAGCATTTATTTGGTAAAGTTCAAAGATTATGTTACAAAGGTAATTTGCTGACCACTTTAAAGTGTAGGAAGGTATTCAGTTTTATGGAATTTATGATCTTAACAGCTTTGTGGTGACTAAAGAATTTTTAACACATTATGTTTTGAAAAAAACAAATGTCCAAAAAATTACATCTACTTGATAACTACAAAGCAGACAAATCATTATATTGTTTTCATTAGTTGTTTAGATTATAAATGACATCATGAATGCAAGAATATTGAATACATTTCTTATCCCTTGAAATGACTAGCAAATTGCCTTCATAACTCGACATTCAAACTCTCATTGCCTAAACCCTTCTGTTCACAATAACAGTTTCATTTTTCTTTTTTGTTACTTCCACTCAGGTCATTTTGATGAATTAATAATTAATCAATCTTTTATTGTAATTTTTATGTCCATTTATTAAAATATCATATACAATCTGTTATTTGGAACTCAATTAAAATGTGATTCTTACAGCTGAAAAGATTAATATAAATAATATATTGCACATATGTTTNTTCATTAGAATTATTAATTTTAAATTATAAAAAATAAAAACTGTAATCCTAAAAGTAAACACATCATTAGGTGATGTATTAATCATATATAAGGCTATAATTAAATATTACGAACCATTTCTTTATATAGATATTTTATGCATTCCTGATTATTTATGTATCTTGTGTTCTATTTAGTATAGTTTAATTAATTGGCTTGTTCTAACTATTTCTGATAATGCAAAGTAACTATATATATATATGACATAATTCAGTACTTACCCAAAGATAATAGGTTAACATAAGTGCAAAGATTGCAATTCCTTCATTATCATAGCTTCCAGCAACAGAGCGACTGATATAGCCTGGCACTAAATAATCAAATCACATTTTAATATTTTGTAAATATTATTGTAAAAATGAATAGATAATTCATTACCTATAGCTATGAAACAGGCAGCAAACAATCCTGCACCTTCATTCCACAATTCTTTAGTTAAAAAGTATGTTGCTAATGCAGTCATTCCACTAATAAATATAAGCAGAGTTTAGAATCTTTTGTACTGCAAATTTAAAAGTAAAAAAAAAACTACCTGAAAATTGGAGCTAGAAACACACAAATGTCTCTTATATGTACTGGTGTGTTTAAAAGATTGAGAATGTAATGAATAGAGCCTGATGTAATCATTAATCCTGGATATACCTGTTAACATAAAACAATTTACTAAAATGTATATTAAATACATTACTCTATTTTCAAAAATTATTATATATTGTAAATGCTGAGACATCTAGAAATTTGAGCACTGTTTTTGTACTTACCGTCCCTCCAACAATTCTTCCCAATGGATACCATGCTCTTTCATCGAACCAATTCAGAAAATTATAAAAGCCACGTTTTACCATGTAATGCGTAGCACGATAATTAAACCTAAGTATATAAAAAAGTATTATAAAGTAAATTTGAACAAAATTGATTATTATATGTAAATGTTCAAATAATCAATAGTATATTAATAATGTACTGGATTTAAAAAAATCTACTGTGGTTGATATCTGTGAAAAATAATTTTTAACACAAAATTAAAGGTATCAATAGAATAAAAATGTGTGTTAAATAATGAATTAAAACAAAACAAATGTTTGCAAAGTCCTCTGTATTGAAGAAGAAGAACGCCAGTTACAGGCAGTGAAGTTGGGGAATTTATTATTAGATAATTCACTTACCTGATTATAGAATCGAAACCATAGTGATGCCTAATAACAATAGACATGGACCATGCATTTGAAAGATTAGATCACCAGTTTATGACGAACGTACTAAAAAATTAGATTTAGGAGAAAAAGTAATTAAAACCATCGAGACTTGCTACACAAAAATGAGTAGCACAGTACTATTAGACAGATGTTTCAGTGACTTAACAGACATAAACAAGTCAGTCAGACAAGGGTGCCCCCTGTCCATGCTACTTTTCGTAACTGCAATAGACACACTAATCAGAACAATAAAAGAAGACAAACACATAGAATGTCTGCAAGTTCCTGGAAGTAGAACTGTAACAAAGGTAATAGCGCATGCAGACGACTTAACCTGCATTTGTACCATCAAAAAAAGTATAAGACGACTAGCTCAGTTACTGCAACACTTCAAAACAATATCAGGATTAAAGGTCAACATCTGAAAGATGGTCGAAATCAAATTAGGTGGCTGGCGAAAGATACCAATATATCCGCACAACCAAATCAAATGGAAAACCGAAGCAAAAATTCTGGGTATTCCTTTCAGTGAGGTTAAAGAAACCTTAAAAAAAATTTGTCCCGATAATCGAATAATGTAAATAGTAAAAACATCAACCTGAGAGGGAAAGCCTTAATATTTAATACACAAATTTGCTGCAAGATCCCATTTATGGCAAATTTTATCCCAATTTCCCACAATGTAATTAAAAAAAAATTGAATCATTAGGCTTTAAAACATTAATATGGAATAACAAACCAGACAAATTAAAAAGACACATAATGGTTAACAAAATACAGGACTGAGGAATAAACATGACCCATCTGGAGACAAAAATTAAAGCTCAAATTCTCAATCATTTAAAAGAACTAATTCTGGGAGACAATAAGCTGTGAACACTAAGCCACATACTGGATAGGAATGAAATTACAAAATAGCAATAAATCCTTAAACTCAAATCTAAGAGCGAGAAGCTGGATACCATCATCCTTCTATCAGGAAGCATCCAAAATATTTACAGAATTCATAAATGGGCAGACAGACACAGACTGGGAGAAAAGTAATACCAAGTCCCTCTACCACCCCTTAAGCCCATAACCCGAGTTATCTCGGGCAAGTTACACAGCGTTACATAAAATGCGGTCCTTAAGGCCATTTTGAATTTTTTTTTTTTGAATTTTTGGAATGTTTTTTAAGTCTCCAAATTTTTTCAAAATTTTTTCCCATGCAAAAAAATTTTATCGCGATTTTAATTTTTAATGCGCACAATTTACGCTTAATTGCTTTTTAATAGTTTTTTAATGGGAGTTTGATAACAAATTTAATTCATCATTCTAAAGTTGCAGAGCACGAATTTTCCTTCGGTAAAGTTATTTAAAGCTACTTTCTGATGTCAAAAACGACCTCTGATAGTTTTTTAATTTTTTTAATTAATAGATTTTATTATATATACGTTTAATTAAGTCAGGGGTCAGAAATCGCAATAAAAATTTTAATTTTTTAAAAATATTTTAAAATATACAGCCAGCTAGTATTCACCCTACTATAAACCCATCGCCTCCCAAGACTTCTATGAGAATGTCCCAGGAAATACAACTCCAGCTGTGTAAACAATGACTTATCAGTGTCAAATTTCACAGAAAGACGAGACAAACGAAAATAAAATTTGAAGCTTTTTCTTCAAAATTAACGCATTTCTTTCATTTTTTTTTCATTTTTAAGTATTTTTAAGTATTTTTTATGTTTAATTACATTAATATCAAAAATGTCTTCGTACGTAACGGGTTAAATAGAATAAAAGAAGAACCACATATTATAAAAAAGTATATTATACACTGTCCCAATTCAAGGTACTGGAGGTGCTTGAGAATTTTAAAGCATATATGCTTTAAAAATTTCAAGCACCTCCAGTATTTTGAGTTGGTAAGTGTTTGCCATTGTTCTAATCAATGTGTAGCTTGTTGTAAATCACATTCAATTTCAACAGCACCTGCATATGTTGAGGGCATTGGTTTGCCTCCCTTTACATTAGCTTTGTGCTCCATTATGCTCTTTCTGAGGGACCTCATGATAGAATCTATATAGATTAAGTCTCTCTGGAACTGTTCATCTCTTAGTATCCTATAGACAACCGGCACTCTGCTGGAGTCGATCAGATCTTTCTCATTTCTAAGAAGCTTAAACATGTGGGGATTACATCAAGTTAATCAAGTACCCACATACAATGCAATTTCCTTATATATATTATGCATGCGACAATCATAAGCCACAATCCTATGCTGAGAAATAAGTTCTTGTACTGTTGAATTATCAATGCGAGCAGTGGTGATATTCGAAATATTTAACAAAGGGTTCACTGAGAGAAAATTTTTCCTTAACAATTTTTTTTTTGCTCAAATGGTGCATTAGCAACATTAGCACAAAAACTGACCTTAAGATACCCATATAAACAAAAAAGATATATATTACATGCGATGATAAAACTGACATAACTACACAGTAAGTCACAAACACCGACAAACAAAATGGAAGTTTTGTCTAGAAATAAATACAATACTTTTTCTTGCGATATATCTAATAATAGACAGATGTCATCGTCTCTCGAAATACAATATCTTTTTTATTTTGCTGTCGATAGCCTGACACGCGTTCTGCAGCCATCTTGTATTTTCTCACATGCGTGGGATTGTGGGATCTCTCTTATGAGTGGATCTAGTTTCAAGAACTCCCGAGTCAATCGTGATTGAAATGGTCAAGGGAGGTCACACCAAGGTGAACGGGGTATAAGGCTGTAGTTTAGTAGTGTTACAGAGTATAATATGTATATTTTAATATATCTTTTAAAAGAAACAAAACCACTGAGAAACGTTACGTGTGTTTAACAAGGTTTGGAAAACTTTGAAAATGTGAACAATGGGTTTGGCTGAACCTGTGCAAACCCGCTGAATATCACCACTGAAAGCGAGCATCTCTGGGTACGCTGTCTAGTCACATTCCTTTCATTTCCTGTCTGTATGCTAACTGATAGATCAAGCCTTTAGAGTAGCCATGCACAATAGCAATGTCAATGTCTGCAATGCAACTCATCTGTTTTAGTGACTTCAATCCTATACAAATGAGTACGTTCTCTTCATAAGGGCTCTAAAGGCCACTATTTTGTAGTTAAAGGATCATTGGAATTGGCCAGTATATATAACAGAATAAAGTCTTGTTTATGATAGATCTTCATGTCAAAGTTCTTGTCATTGCAAGAAGGTCTATATCAAAGAAATGTGCACTGTTCTCACTAATTCGGTCCAACTGCAAAACCACTCCATATAGGTTGTTGTTCTTAGCTTTCCAAATAATACAAATGTCATCATTGCATTGCTTATAAATAGCAACTTGCAATAGGAATTTAGGAACAACCTTGGCTTCCAATCATCATCTGACCATTTTGTGCAGGCCCCCAGATAATGGGCTACCCATGGGGACTCCTCTCTTTTGCAGGTATATGTTGGTATCCATCATTTAGCAACAGGTGTACAAAGCAAGTGAGATAACTCCAGAATTTGTTGATGATTTCTTGCTTAGCAACTAAAAAAAGGACTGATGGTTTTACCTTTTGTGAAAAGTCGTATTTATTAAATCCTGAAAGATGTTGCTTCAACAACTGAAAAACTAAACAAAAAAATATAAATATGTTCAAATTTGTTTTGATTTATGTCCAGTTAAGAGTAAAAATACCATAAGCTGCATAATTCAGTTGTATTTTAAAGTAATGTATAGTTTAGACCAGGGGGTCACCAAATTACAGCCTGCTAGATCAGTTCATTTGACCTGGCACTGCATTGTACCCACAAATAAACTAAAATATAATTATTTATATGAAAATATCACTAATTGTAGATAAACTTACTATGTAAAAAAATTAAAATAGTGTAAGCAAAAATGACCAAATTCATCCAATCTGAATTTGCACCTGACGACTTTTTGCAACTTTTTGTGTAAGTACTTACAACGAAGTTTCTAAGAAAAGCGATTACAAGTATGCTGCAGCAATCGTCTTTTAACTTGCATTACCATGTTTAAAACTATCTTACTGCTAATGTCACCCACCTTCTTTAATAACTTTTTGGTAAATAAATATGTTGGTTGTCTTTATTTTTTGTGTATTCAGTATATTGTATTAAACAAAATGGTTTTGCGACCCGAACTCATCNTCGTCTTTTAACTTGCATTACCATGTTTAAAACTATCTTACTGCTAATGTCACCCACCTTCTTTAATAACTTTTTGGTAAATAAATATGTTGGTTGTCTTTATTTTTTGTGTATTCAGTATATTGTATTAAACAAAATGGTTTTGCGACCCGAACTCATCATTCTCTCAGTTATCTGGCCTGATGTGAAAAAAGTTTTTCCCTTGTTAGTCTAAACCAGTGATTCCCAAACTTTTTCAATTCACCGCTCCCTTTGTTCCATAAAGTTATACCCAATGCCCCTTAACCAATTTTCTTGTGTGTGAGAAAGGATTGGAAATATTCTTAGGAAAACTTTTCTATAAATATCACACTTTGTGCCCTTACCGTACATTGTTCTCAACATCTGGAAACCATTAAACACAATGTTTCCTCTTATCAGTTTAACAGAGGAAAGGAAACGGCTTTCAGTGACCCCAATTTTGTCTTTGGTCACTGTTCAATATCCTACCTCCAGCACCCCTAGATTTACTCATCGCCCACAAAGGGGGCATTATTGCCCACTTTGAGAAATGCTGGGGTCTTATTCTGGTCACCATCTCTGGTCTCTCGTCTCTCACAAGCCGGTCGCTGATTGGCTAATCATTTGGATTAGCCAATCAGAGACTGTCTTGTGAGAGACGAGTGACGGTGACCAGAATATGACCCCTGGTCTAAACTATGAGTCACCAGCACAACATTGGGGTAACAAATTTGATCAAACTCAGTGAGGATGTAGTGTATCCCAATGACTGACAGTGCCAAACAGTAATGTACACTACTCAAAATTAAAGTTGAAAATTGCACAATCACTTGAGAACTTTAAAATTTCTGTTATTTATATAGAGCTCTTGTTGACTCTGTAGAGCTGTGCCAGGTTAATGATGAGGCAGTTGGTGTTTCAAATCTTGTTGGTATCAACATGATTTTTATTCATTTTTATAAAATTAAAATTTTCACTTTATTCTTGGTATTTTTGAAGTTATATTTATTTAAAATTTATTTTCAAATATTCATGTACAGGGAGGGGCAGAAAGGACAAATGTTTTTGAAATGGCTAGAACTTACCACTAGGTAGAGAGACAGATATGTGGCAGATGGTGTGAAGATAGCGAGGTCTTAGCATTCTATTTACAGTGGAAGGCATGAAACCATGGACGATTGAACATTGTGTGTTTGCACACTATTTTGTCAAGAATAACAAGTCTATCATGGCAGTTCAGTGTGAGTTTCATTATCATTCAATACCAATAGAAGCAAAGTTGTTTCCGCTCATAACACCATCCTAAATTGGGTTAAAGCACTTCGTACACTAGGTACACTAATGAACAAAAGACTTCCAAAAGATGTTGAAAAGAGTGGATGCCAACTTCCAAAAATACCTCCAGAAATGCATCACTGATAACAGACACCACATAAAAAAAGTTGTTTTCCACACTTAATTCTGTAAAATGNCAGTTCTTGACACTCCTCTTTTTAAGCTCCATAATATTATCAGTTTCTTTTTTAAATAAAAAGTTCAGAAAAGCACTTAGAAAAATTCAGAGAACAGAAATCGACTAGCCCACAAAATATTATATAAATGCAAGATCCAGATGAAATTCAAAATTTGGTATTAAAATGTTAATGAATATCCAATGGAATAGTTAAACTTTCACCTTTTGTAAATAAACCCAGACGCAGAACTTAACAAGTGCCCATCCAACAGTCTCGCAAAGACTATAAAAAATTATTTGTCAGAACAGTAAACAAAAAGCTGGAATTACAAGAAAGAGTTTCAAAATTTGGAGGAATACTATCTGATCAGTATCGAGTTGATCATCAATGTTGACGTCTCCTGCGCTCTGAAAGGTTGAATTGTTACCTGAAGACAAGGGAAAATCAATCGGTATTTGTTATTTTCTGTTGCCTTTTTTTATGTTTGTTCAGTAAAGTGCTCGTTGTCCAATCATAAAAGTCTTTTGCAAAAGTGTTCGTTATCCGATTTGTTTGCTATCCGAACTGTTTGTTAACCGATCACCCACTGTATTGGAGAATTTAATTGATGATGTTTCATAAAATGTAATTTTATTGCACTTTTAAGATGAAATTTCTCAGTGTTGCTCTATTAATTGTGAATAATTCTGTATTTTTTTAATAAAATTTTTAATTTGCTGATAAAAATAAACAAACATTGTACAGCTAACATATAAGAATAAATTTTGATGGTATAATTTTCAATTACACAATGACTGTTGTAAGAATAAGTACAGTACATACATGAATATTCAAAATCTCGATGAGAAAATTTCTGGAGTCAAACGAAATTATTGGATTTTTAGAAACCTGGATTATAAAATTTGGTGAAATGGAAATAAAATATCTAGAAAAAGACAATAACGTAATAATTAGTAATGCTCAACGCAAAAATAAGTTTAAACGTGCATCATGTGGAATTCTGTTATTGATAAAAAAAAAAATTAGGTGAAATATTTCTGCAATATATAACAGATTATGCTATTGCTGTTATAATAAAATTAGATGATAATATAAAAATGAGATGGTCTTATACATATTTGGGAGTAATAGGAATATATATACCACCTTCTATGGAGAAGAAACCAATTCTAAATGAAGTGCAAAAAGTTTTGGATAGATGGTCCAACCTCACTCAAATGTGGATAATAGGAGGTGATCTAAATGCACGTATTGGCGAAGTTACCGATACCATATTTTGTCAGACATTTGAAAACTTAGTCAATAACAGATTATCTAAAGATAAAGTATTAAACACAGGAGGAAAAATACTTCTAGATTTTATTAACAATAACCAACTAATAATTCTGAATGGTAGGATGAGGGGTGATACCCCTGCAGAAATTACTTTTGTTTCCCCAAGTGGGAAATCCATAGTGGATTATATTATTTGTTTAGAAGAAATGATAAATTGTTGTAATTATTTAAACGTTCTGGACAACGACCTTGCAGATCACTTTCCAGTTCAGTTGGAGTTAATAAAATATCAAAAANGGCGAGGTATACCTGTACTATACAAACTCACATCTTCCAACAAATATCTTTTGTAGTAACAATTACAGATGATGTGATTTTTTAACAAACATTCATCCTTTCTGCCCCACCCTGTACAATTATCCTTTAATAGCTGGAATTTCTTGAATAAAATCATACAAACACACTTTTCATACTATTCAGCACTAATACACAAAAAAACATTTTTGGCCCGATTTACAGGCCTGCTTCAGGTTAGAAGCCATTCCAAAGATAAAATGGAACAATTCAAATTTTCTATGATATTAAAATAAAAGTTAGTGATGGAAAAGTATGAAAAGGTATGTTTGTATGATTTTATATTCATGTACATATTTAAAGAATAAGATATAAAGAAAATTATTATTATTCAAAACCAATTTTGTTAGTAAAATAGACACTTTTATTAAAATTACTCAATTTTTTTGCTTTTTTTAGAAGCACAACTTTGTGGATGATAATTGTAGAAGCATGTGAAAACAAAGATTTATGCGGTGTATGTATATTGAATAAATGCAGCATTTTTACAATAAGATGATTTACAAACATCACTGGAAAAACAAACTTGAGTTAACATTTACAAGCACTTCTCTGTCATCAACTAATCTGGAAAAGACCATGCATATCATATCATAGATATACATTTGAAAATACAGTGGGTGATGGGTTAACAAACATAATCCGTTCCATGACTTTGTTCATTATCCGAATTGTTCATTATTAACCGATTATCAATTTACCATAGGTTTTTATGGAAACTTGATCCTAATTTGGCCCTTCTTCAGAAAAGGTTGTGCATCCCTGCATATCATATCATAGATATACATTTGAAAATACAGTGGGTGATGGGTTAACAANACTGTATTTAAAGAATAAGATATAAAGAAAATTATTATTATTCAAAACCAATTTTGTTAGTAAAATAGACATTTTTATTAAAATTACTCAATTTTTTTGCTTTTTTTAGAAGCACAACTTTGTGGATGATAATTGTAGAAGCATGTGAAAACAAAGATTTATGCGGTGTATGTATATTGCATTATATTGTATAATGCAGCATTTTTACAATAAGAAGATTTACAAACATCACTGGAAAAACAAACTTGAGTTAACATTTACAAACACTTCTCTGTCATCAACTAATCTGGAAAAGACCATGCATATCACAGGGGTGCACAACCTGCGGCCCGTGGGCCACATACGGCCCCCTATCAATGTTTATGCTGCCCGCGGACAGTACAGGCCAAATCCCTTCTTTCGAAGTTTATAAGTGTAGAACTTTTTCCCTTTCACAAAGTCATTAGCACCCAACTGTTTTATGACTTT
>NW_019386720.1:25173-30055 GCF_000671375.1 Centruroides sculpturatus | reverse complement strand
GTCACTGAAAAACACACGTTCTGGACATGGCTTCGTCCTTGTAAGTCTCACGGATTATATCAAAAGTCTCCATAGCGGATTTGTTGAATTTAATGTAAAATTTGATGGCAAAATGCTGCTCAATTGTTCACTGCATCTTGACTCTCGATGTGAGTACTAAACGTATTTTCACTTTAGGCACAATCTACACACTCCAAAGGCTCAGAAACATCTGAAGCCTGGTCTGGTAGCTTACGTGACATCCCCATCATCAATTCTGCTAATAGAGACCGCCCTGCACCCCTTCCAATTGGCAGGAAAAACCAGTCTCGATACTTATCGGACAAACCCTGTATTTTTGTTTACTCTTACTGCTTAACATACTTCTTAACATCTGTAAAATGATTTTAGTTTGTAAATCATCTGTGATTCAGAAAAAAATTTTTAAATATATTTGGTGCATAATAATAATAATAATAATGCTTTAAAATTAGAAAAATGTTTAGTTCAAAACACTCTATCTCATGTTGCATTTAAATGATGATAGTAATTGGAGAAGCCTCAAATATTTAAGTGGAAGATAGAAGAGTTTTTAAGTTTTAGTTAAGATTTTATTTAGATTGTGTCTAAATTTTTTCTTATTTTTAAAAAGTTTATCTAATTATGAAGTGAAAAAATATAGATTAAATATCTATCAACTAATAAACTATGTAAATTAAATAAATTGTGTAAAATTATATTTTAATTTACTAAAATCAGTTTGGATGTTTTCAGTTGTTTCGTGTAAATCATTGCCCAGAAATTGCATATCTAATAAAAGTGAATGATTTTGGCTAAATACCACAAGGTATGTACATTAACCTCATAGAATTTTAATTATATTTTGACTATTTTCATTATTAAATTTTTATGATTATTGCAGCTGTAATTTTATAAATGTTTGAAACTGGCAATAATATTTATTTATACTAATATTTAACAAAAGATGATGATTATTTATATATTTTATCAGGATTAAAAGTTCAAGAAGTGATCAATTTGTGTTGCATGTCGGTTTATAGAATGCAATACAAGTTGAATGTTTGCTCGAACTGAAATCCACATGTAACTTATAACATAAATCAAGCATTTATGTATTTATTCTATTTACTGTAATATACTACTGATTTTTTAATTCTTTCCTGAGGATGATGGATATGAGAACTTTGAAAGCATTAGTAAAACTTGTGTTTTAATTTTGTTTTATTATATTTGTTAACATTGATAGAGTTAGTTGTCATTTATAATCTTTGTGCTGTTGAACGTCATCAGTTTCTATTTAAACTGATATTTTGTAGTGACACAAATCTGTATGTATTTGTGTGTCTACAAAATGTTTAGCTGAAATGAATTTCATATTAAAGATTTATTTAGATTTATCTTCATTAGTATTATATTTTATATTATTTATAGCATTAAAAAAGGCAAAAGTATTATATAATGTCTTCACATCATAGTATCAATTTTGCATGATTTTATTATCTGTCAGTTTAAATGTGTTGATGTGAAATATGTAGCAGTTGAGAAGTTGTTTTTCTTATTACTGATTATTAGGAACCAGATTTTTGTGTAAAATCATTTTTTTTTTCTTGAAAGATATTTCATGTAATAAGTATAAAAAACAAATTTTTGGTGTTTTAGGACCAGTAGGAGTTATAAAAGCATATAAAAGCCTATTTGAAAGGATAGAGCATATTTCTCACATTTTTCCATAACAACATAATTTTGAAATAAATTATATCAAAAATATAGAAAATATTTTATAAATGGTTTTTGTGCTAATTTTAAATTTGAAATTGAAAGTGACTCTATAACTTCACAGTCAATTTGCTGTTTTTACTTATATTGTAATTTGCATTATTATTAGTACATATTTATAGTTACTTTTATTACAGTTACTATAGTTTTCTGCCTACTAGTAAAATTTGTGTTTTGCATTGTAGACAGATTCCTTAAGCTTATATTATGGTTAAACCAAAGCCATGCTTACCAGCTAAATATAGGGCATATGTGGCTTAATCTGAGTGAATATTTTCCACATATAATTAGGTTCTATATTTACCCAGTAACAAGACCATTTTGTGTGAGAAACAGTCACAAGCTTTTTATCTGGCATCATTACACTGAAAAGGTAGGAAAAGAATTTTAAATGCTGACAGAAATAAATCAAAGTTACCATTTTTAACAGATTTATATGCTACTGTGATTAGTGCTGATATCTCTTCGTAAACTAAAGAACAAATAAATTAAAGTATTCCTACAGAAATGCCGTGCAAAAAAAATCATGCCTGGTGAATTGACTTTAAGGAAGGATAACTTGTCAGAGATGTTTGAGGAGTGCATTGAGTCAGTTCAAGACAGGCTCAAAGGAGAAAAATATTTGGTTAAGTGTTGATGAAATCACAATTTATATATGTTTATTTTTGTAGTTTTAATGATTTGTTTATCTTGTAAGATTTCATTTAACATTCATAGATCTTCCTTTTACAATTCTGTCCCAAATTTCAATTTCCATCTGACCATCATTAGTAACCTTTGTTCCTAAATATTTAAATTCATCACATTCTTTAATCAATTCAATTTTTTCATTTTCCTCCCAAACTAAATCACGTATGTCTCCAGTTCCAATTACCATATAATTAGTTTTCTCCATATTTATATTTAGTCCCCAGTTATTGTATTCTTCTTTCAGCTTTCTTGTCATATATGTTAAATCATCATAATCATCAGCTATAACTAATTGATCATCTGCAAATAATAATGTATATACAGTATTATCACTGACCATTAGACCCATACCACTACATTTTCTCTTCCATATTTCCATAGCCATTTGAATATAAATTTTAAATAATGTTGGGGAAATACAGCAACTTTGGCATAAACCTTTAGTGACCAGAAATCCTTCAGATAATGTTGTTGCTATTTTAATTTTTTAATATTATTTACTAGTAGCCTGGGACGCCCCCTAGTGGGCGTTATTTACAAATTGCCATTACCCGTTGAATAGGTTAATAGATATTAAAATATTACCTTATATTACCTTAACTATTTCAATACTTACGGTCTTACGTAGTGATTCAAACCTATCCAGTTTTTTGTTATTCACCCCCTAGTGAACATTACATGCATTCCGTGACAATAATAAATTCCTATTACAAATATACTGAATTATTTATATTGTTATATTGACCAAATAATAATTTATTGGCCAAATGAATAATAATAATTNATTCGCCTCCTAGTGAACATTACAGGCATTCCGTGACAATAATAAATTCCTATTACAAATATACTGAATTATTTATATTGTTATATTGACCAAATAATAATTTATTGGCCAAATGAATAATAATAATTTATATTGTTAATTTAAATAATAATTAAAATTGTTAATTTAATTTGAATGTTTGAAATATGACACACGATAGGGGCGCCTCTAGTGTCCGTTATCAAACGGTTACAGGACGGACAGACGGATACCTGTTGAATGGGTTATATATATAGATTAGCAAGGTTGAGGCCGAAGTTTTAAACGTGAAAATGTGTACGTCAGATGTTCAGCGCCACTTTCCTGTAAGCCTAGAAGTTTGACAATGGTGTTTGGATAATTGGTGGAATCATGCTTGACATTCCAAATGCCATTGTCAAACTCTAGGCTTACAGGAAGGCGGTGCTGAATGTCCGATGTACACGTTTTCGCGTTTAAAATTTCAGCCTCAACCTTGCTATTATTTTCCTGTTTATTGTTGTATTATCTAATACTTGCCATAATTTTTTAATTGGTATACTATCGTATGTCTTTTCTAAGTCAAATAATAAATATGGAGTTTGATTTTTAGCAACTTTTTTCTCAGTTATTTGTCTAACACAAAATATGATCAAGTGTGGATCTTCCACTCCTAAAACCTGCTTGTTCCTCATTTTCCGTGTCTTTGTATTACTCTTCTAGATAATGTTTTAATAATTTTCCATATAACCTGCTGAATGTACTGTACATGTAACAGTAATACCTCTGTAATTTTTACTCTCTTCTTTTTTACCGTTTTTATGTATTGGTGACAGATATCCAACTTTCCAATCTTGTCGGTTAACTTCTTCATTTATACATTGTTCATTAAATTTTTGCAAATTCTAAATAATCTATCAGATCCACGCTTAATTAGCTCTACTGGTGCTAATTAAATCTTTAAAAATAGCTCTGCTGCTGCTAATTAAATCTTTAAAAATAGCTCTGCTGCTGCTAATTAAATCTTTAAAAATAATAAAGCTAGTGGCACCAATGACACTAGCTTTATTATTTTTAAAGATTTAATTATACTTTTGAAAAGTTCCATATCTATCTGAATATAGTCATCTTTCATATTGTCTTGTATGTCTCAATTCTCTGTGTTGTAAAAATTAAATCCGTTCAATTTGTGCAATAAAGTCTTAATTTTCTAGCTGGAAGTGCTGTGAGACTGTCAACCAAACTGATTTTTGGATTAAAGTGACTAACTATATATGTAGTACGATCCAAAAGTTTGGGGACTTGGCTTAAAATTCCTTACCTTAAAAAGTTTATATTGCCGATGCATATTGACTTTTAAAGTAATCACCTTGGGCAACAATACACTTGCCAGCATTCGTATAACTTCTGGAAGCCATTTTTTGAAACCTCCCGTAAGGCCTCCTGCAATGCTGCTCTCACCTCATCTGATGACACAAAATGGTGTCCCTGCAAATGCTTTTTCATTGATGGAAACAAATAAAAATCACACGGAGCTAAGTCCGGTGAATAGGCGGGGTGTGCCTCGCCTATCCACCGGATTTAGCCCTGTGTGAT
This sequence comes from Centruroides sculpturatus, assembly GCF_000671375.1. Lineage (NCBI taxonomy): Eukaryota > Metazoa > Arthropoda > Arachnida > Scorpiones > Buthidae > Centruroides > Centruroides sculpturatus. The sequence continues at coordinate 25,212 of NW_019386720.1, read as the reverse complement.
TTTTATTTGTTTCCATCAATGAAAAAGCATTTGCAGGGA
>NW_019386720.1:5079-24541 GCF_000671375.1 Centruroides sculpturatus | reverse complement strand
ATTCTGTTCCACCATTGCTTTTTTGATAATTATTGATATAATTATTTTTATAACGAAACGTGAAGCGTTTGTTAAGATCCATTTCCTTTTTTTTTTTTAGGTGAGAAAAATATAAAATCACGTCAAGGATTACGCTGCAGTGTATGTTACAACGTATTTCCCACAAAATACAAGTTGGTGTGTCACACGAGGGTTCACACGGGAGAAAAGCCCTTTCAGTGCGAGATCTGCGGCAATAAATTCGGTCAGAAAGCGTATTTAGTCAACCACCAGAGAGTTCACACGGGACTGAAGCCCTTCGAGTGTCGAGACTGCGGCCAGAAATTCAGAGATTCTCCCTCCCTGAGAAAGCATCACCGCACTCACACCGGCGAGAAACCCTTCGAGTGCTCTGTCTGCTCGGCCAAGTTCAGTCGCAAGGAAAGCCTGAAGATTCACTTACGAAGTCACACGGGCGACAGACCCTTCGTCTGTAACGTGTGCGGAATGGCATTTATGAGCGGGTCTCACAGGAGAAGACACGAATTGCGGCACGTGAAAAAAGAAAAGTGAATTCCGAAAGATCCGAATTAAATACTGAATTAAAATTTTATAATGTTCATATTCCTCTGTGTTAAGAATTTCGAAATATTCTCCGCATTGTAACAGACTTGGCTTTGAAGAATACCAATGTAAGTACACGGAAAATAAGGTAGTACGTAATAAATATTTCCCCTTTTATCGTGCCACGTACTTAATCATCATCCTACGAAACACAATTTAAAATACGACGTAATAATTTAGGACAAATTCGTATTGGGAAACCCGTCAACTTTGATCTAGCGATCCAGAAGTTAGGTCGGCACCTCACTGATAACCAGAAAATTTCGGCTTCTACACACGGTAGTTTTTCTCTACGAGCGTCTTCGTTGCCGGATGAAGTATGAAGAAAATACAGCTTTTCTGGCGATTTTTGCACTTTTCGATTGCTTATATTTCGGCAACCGCGTTATATAAAATATTGAAATTTTGTATCCTACCCAAGAAAACAATTCACTTTCGAACAAGACATTCGGAATTACTCGTACTTCGATGTTCGGAGGACGGAGAGAGAGCTACCCCGAAAATCGGCAATTCTGATTTCCGTATAATATACTCAGTGGGGACTTTTAACAATAATCTACAGGACGAAGAGCGTAGCGCCATATTTGGTTTTCTTTACAATGATCTTATTAAGCTTCGTACAGATTTAGATTTAAAAGCGAGGTTGAGGCCGAAGTTTTAAACGCGAAAACGTGTACGTCGGACGTTCAGCGCCACTTTCCTGTAAGCCTAGAAGTTTGACAATGGTGTTTGCATAGTCAGTGGAATCATGCTCGACATTCCAAACACCATTGTCAAACTTCTAGATTTACGGGAAGGCGGCGCCGAACGTCCGACGTACACGTTTTCGCGTTTAAAACTTCGGCCTCAACTTCGCTAATACCGAGGAACGGCGAAATTAAAATATTCTGTGGCCTCACGTGATATAACCAGAGTCGATAAATACAATTAATCAATATTTTTAATTAATATGCATCAATGTCCTTAATTTAAACAAATTCTTTCAATCACCATAACAGTGTATTTCTATTAATAGGTCTTATCACAGTGGTGTATAAGATTACAGCAACACAGTCACACAGATTATAATTGTTTTATTTACAATTACAGGTAATTGTAAATAAAACAATTTTAATCTGTGTAACTGTGTTGCTGTAATCTTATACACCAGTGTGATAAGACCTATTAATAGAAATACACTGTTATGGTGATTGAAAGAATAATCAATATTTTTATTCAGGTACAGTGTACAGTACATACTCGGTACCGCGGAGCATTGCCGAGTTAACTTTCGGTAGAATCAAATTATTTTTCCATCGATAGTTGTAGTTAGAAGGCCTAAGGTATTTATTTAATTCGTCACTTATATAAGATTCTTCCTCGCCCACCTTTATTAGCTTAAAACTTTTTAGAAGAACTTGTTTTGTATATAAAGCTTTTATTTTATCAATTTTGGTCCGGTTATAAAAAGAAGTGACAGAAGAATCATAAGGTAACTTATATAATGCTCTTATAAAGTTATTTTGTATAACTCGCAACCTATTCGATACAAAAGAAGCCGTACCCCATACGGAAATACCATATCGAAGTTTGAGTTCCACGCAAGCGTGATATAAACTCATTATTCTTTTCAGTATTCCAATAAATCGAGATAAAGACAGTGTTAAATTATTTATATGATTATTCCATCGTAATTTATCATCAATTTCGATAGCTAAATATTTTACAGTATTAACTCTACCAATACGTTCGTTATTTATTCTTACTTGTATATCTTCTAAATTAACCTTTTTGTTTTTATTTGATAAACGAATATACATGTATTTTTTGTTTTATTTTCATTTACGCTTAAGTTATTATTTTCCATATACAGTAATACCCCGAATTTACGCGATAGGTGGAACCGAGCGATAACCGCGTAAGTCGGGGTATAATTTCGCAATTTGCTTAAACAACCTCTTCTTCTGGCTAATTAACTTTATTGTATGACTCGAAATAATTTTTGCCAAAAATGCCTTTCGCTTTTCTCGGTTTTCTTATTTGGTGTTATTATAGGAAAATATTTATTAATGAAAATCTGCAGGATATCCCGAAAGTAATCCGCCAATTGGTCAACAGAAAGATCTGCGGAATAATAATAATCCCAAGCGAAACAAGCTGACAATGCATTACGTAAAAGATGTATTGACGAATTATTTATTTTTCTACGTGTTTTTAGCGATTTACCACCCATTTCCGTTTCTTTCCTCGGGAGAAAGAAAACTATAGGTGTGTAGGCACCAACGTGGGCGATGGTCGATTGGCACTACAATCCTTTGTTTAGTCGTAAGTAGCGGAGCTCTTGTCGAACACACCTGAACTGTGTCGTGGCAGGTCGAATAAGCGCGGTCGTCTGACGAAACGCTCACGTCATCCACGGGAGGCCCTCTGGTGGCGACTGTAGGCGTTAGCGCCTCAGGTGTATGATCCGACAATAAGTCCCGATGAATTAAAAATTCCGACTCACTTATACTGGTTAACCCGAAGTCAATCGAGGAGTGAGTGTCTTTATCGAATCTGGTCGGTTGCCTCTTATCAGCCAAAAGTGGTAAATTTTCTGACAAACAAAAGTTTAACGAGTCACAAGTAGAAGAGTCTTTAAGTAAATCTATATTAAAATCGCCGATAATAAGTAATTTATAATTCCTTAATTTACTAATTTTAAAATGAATTATAGAATTTACTACATCGAAAAATAAACTAGTTTGAAGCCGGAGATCGGTAGAACTTTACTAATAGAAATTGTCATCACATCTATGTACTCTTTAGTAAATGTCAAATCAGGTATTACCTCGTAAACCAAATCCTTATTTATAAACAAAACTATACCTCCGTGTTGGCTTGGTTATCTTTCGATTTTTCCATATTAAAATTATTTATTTTAAACGGAGGGCGAGTTTCATTAGTCCACGTTTCACAAAAAGCCAGGAAACCAAAGTTACAATCGTAACCAGAAATGATGCGATTTATCTCCCGATATTTGTTTTTTAAGCATTTTACATTACTATAAAATATATAAAGTCCATCCCTTTCAAAATTAGTTATCTTATTACGTTTTAATAGAACTTCCATCGTGAAATAAACTCTCAATATACTCTAACGTAAACACTCGCGAAGGTGGAGAAGTTGCATTTAACTTTATGTAAATTATACCATTTTTGATCCAAGTATTTAGTATTTTCCCCTCCTTTAAAACTCTAGTTTTATAAAAAAGATTTCCGTCGTACGGTGTAAGATGATCATTTATATAAATTTTATATTCTTCATTAATTATATTACACGCACTAGAGGTAATTTTTAATTTATTCTCGTTAATTTTATCAATAATTTTTTGCTTGGTAGTAACATTAGCCAATTTCACTATAATCGGCTTTGACTCGCGCGACAATGAATTTCTTTCGCTCGGAAGAGACCTAGGCCTGCAGCAATTTACAATAGATCATTTATCAAATGTATTATCCACAAATGCCGTAACTTTATAAACAATATCGATTAAATTTTCATTTAGGAAACAAAGTAGGAAGTCCAACAATTTCTAAACTTGCTCATACAAAAAATACAATAATAAAACTACATACGCGATACAAAGTTTTAAAAAATGATTAATTAAATAGAATTACATGGTAAAATTTATTCTCCAATTCCGTAATTATATCGTCAAAATGAATTTTTCACACACTTCGCGTTCTGTCGACCGCAGCTAATGGAGTCCGTTAGTCATATTAGAGTCGGCAAATATACTGATCCTTGAGCTGTGCTCTATAATGTGTCGGGTAGCCGATAGCTGCCGCTAGAGTCGCATTACGGCGAGAAGTTGTTGGTTTATCTATTTGGTTAGTAGTTTTACCGTTTTCAAGCAATATTGTAACTTTTTTCTGCCGCTCAGTCAAAAAACATCTTATTCGTAATCACGTTTTTAATTTTATATCGTGTATAAAGAAAGAAAAAGTATATTTGGTTTATAAAAAAATTTGAAGGTGATAATTTGAAATTACAGATGAGAATGCGGTGTAAATAAATCGAAAGTAAAATTATTTTACATTTAATTTACTCACATTTTAAATAGAGATTTGTTTAAAACTTTATATTGTTTTACATTTATTTTTTATAATCGTGGTAAAAATTATACAATGTATATTTTTGAAGAGTCGTGGCATTTCGCGATTGACCCGTGCTGCGCGGTTGCCAGCGGCGGCCCTGCTTATAGAGAAATGAAGAAACGAGAGCGGGTCTGCCGCGTAAAATTTTAAAATGAGGGATTGTCGCGCGTCTCCGTTGTGGTTATTTATTTTTTTTTTGGTGAAAATGCCAATGGCCACCGGTCAAAAACGACTTATGGTAAACGATGGGAGTCTGCTAAGGGTTTGTGAAATACAAAATATTATCGCGGTTCGGTACCGAACCCGAATAATTGTCTGAAAATGTTTCTTCGGATAATATGCTTTTCGATTATTCCGGGCAACGCAAAATTGTAATTAACGCTTTCGGTATATTGTACTATACGTTAACGAATCATCGAATTTATTCAGTTTTTTTAGTCAAAATGAGCAGAAGTAACCCTTTTTACCCCTGCGGGGCTTAATGGCAGGCGCTGCATTCCTCCAAATTATCGCGCATCCGTTCGGGACACGGGTGGGCCGGGGTGGATATGCGCGGTGGAGGATGCGATAAGAGTTGGAATCTATAAAAATAGCGCCACCTAGTTTATGGACGATCCCTAAGGATAGGCGACCAGAGACGAGACGTCGCTCTTTAATGAAAGTAAACGAGTAGGAAGGAGTCCCGATGGATACCAAAGGTCTAACTTCTGGGCTACGGAAAATATAACTTCGTCAATTCCCGAATCGCCATAGATTTCCGGAAAAGACCCGACGATTTTATATCGGCGGCCCGATGGTTCTGGCGGTAAAGCCCGGGAAATTTTCGGACTGTCGTATTCTTTACTTCGGCAGAAGGTATTCGGTCGTTTGGCAATTTTTTCCATCCGGCGAGCGCTAAGAGGCCTAAGGTTTAAGCGGAAGTATACGGAAAAAGGCCCACCGGTGGCCGAGTGGACGAAAAGGCCGAACACCGGTAGTCGGTGAAGGGTTGGCCCGGCCAAGAGGAGTTTTTCGGGTTTTCTTCGGGTTAGTAATACCTAAATAGGGGTGGGGTTTCCGTAAAAGAGCTCCCGGGAGGCATTCCCCTCCGCCGACGGCCCGCGCATCGCGTTCCGTAGACCAATAAAATAAAATAAACATACGCTAGTTAGTCGCTAGTTTAGTTTCGCATTAATTTAATTTGGGCGCCAAACTCACAAAGCGGGATTTAGGATTTATCTGTAGTCTTTGGTATTTGAAGTAAGTTTGAGGCTGAAAAACAATAAATTTCGAGACACGTGCGGGAACCGTTCCCTTTTAAATCGTGTAAAATCGAGCGTCGCATTTGCAATATTTATATTCTATACGCTTTTTATTTGATATTTAATCCAATATTTATGTACAAACTCTTAAAAATATTTAGAGCGTTTGGCTAGGGACCGGGACCGGAAAATTCTTCGGAATAATTTTTCGTCTAGTTTTTAAAATTGTGGACGGAAGGCGTCGCCCCGATCGATCAGTAGTGTTTACATTTTGCGCGAGAGGCGGCTAGTCCGCGGAACGGAAGCAATTTAACCTTGGCTTCTAGGTATAAGGAAGAGCGGTAATTCGGAGGATGCCTCGTCCCTGAGATTATATGAAGGTTTACGATTCGTTTCGATCCCGTCCGATGGTCGAGAAGAACGGAACGAAGATGCCCAAAAGACTGAAGAAGTGGGAAGTGTTTCCCGGAAGGAACAAGTTCTGTTTCGACGGAAGGATCATGATGGCCAAACACACGGGAGTCTTCTACTTCGCCCNACGTATTTTACACAACAATTTCAACTTTGTGATATTGATATATTATTATTATAAATTTGATATTACTTAACTGCACAACACACTGGGATGAATATAAAAAGTGCGACTCACATTAACCGATTAACCTGTGTTATTACAATTAACATTTGCACAGAAGGGGTTACGGAAACGTTTGCAAATGTTAATCCTAATAACGCCGGTTAGTTGGTTAATGGGAGTCGCACTTTTTAAATTTGATATTATTAGCAAATTCTCCGACACCTTATTTGCTAAAAAATTTTAATCTTTTGTGAATGTTTTCGACCTGTGCTGCAAATCGTCCTCGAGTGTAAGCTATGCGTTGTTGTTATAAATTAAACCTGGTCGAAAACATTCTTGTAAGATTAGTCTTTCTTGGCAAATAAGGTGTCAGAGAATTTGCTATTTTTGCGTGAAGGGTTATTTCTGATATTTGATATTGCTTTAGATATTAATATCAAATTTAAATATTGTAGAGTATTGAATGTTTCTTTAATTATTATTTTTGACATTAGATACAACACTAATACTTTAGAGCAGCAGTTCTTAACCTGGGATGTGTGCACTCCTGGGGGTGTGAGAGAGCATTTCCAGGGGTGTGAGAGAAATTTCAAAAATTTAAAAAAAAAAAAATATGAATGAGGCGACCGTGTTCTCTACAAACTGTAGTACCCAGCTGCACGGCACCCCCCACTTCTACACTCTCTACTCTACAGTCTCTCAGCACATAACGCTTGTCATCAGTCATCAGTATATGCAATTAATATAGTCACATTATCAGTGCAGTACAGAAACTAGTTGAGACATGTTTGCATACCTTGAATACAGCACTTTTTGCACATCAAAACAAGAGCCAGAAATTGCTTAAATGCATCTGATGACTTACGCCTGGCTCTTTCAAAAAAAAGATCCTCGTTTTAATAGAATTATTACGAATAAACAACAACAACCTAGCCATTAAAATTTAAATATTGCTTTTTATGTCATACAGTAATATATATTGTAATAAACATTGCATTTGTCTATGCAATAAATGTTTTTTCTTAAATAAATATACACACATTTTTTCAGGGGGTGCAAGAGCTTATTTTCAGATTCGCCGACTTGGCTACCGGAAGAATTAACGGTGACGATACGCGGTTACGACTTCCGTTATCGAAGTTAAAAGTCTTTCGTAATCGTTCTCCCGTAACCGCGTGGGTTAGACGTTTAAAGTCCGGGAAATCTCTGGGGCAGAAAATCTCCTCGGATTTCCCGGTCCATAAATGCGTTTGCTAGTTGCCTGGGAAACGAACCACGTTGTCTGCCGGATCTCTTTCACCGCCTCTCCGGACGGACCGGCTGCGGCGGGGGACTGTCCCCGGAGCTCCGCCGGACGGTTTCGTCGACCCCGCTTTTCTGCCGGACGTTTCGCCAACGGCGGTTCTCGGTTCCGGGAGGTCCCTCGTCGACGACGGCCTTCCCTTCCGTCGTCCGCCGGGTCCGTTCGGCCCGTATTCGCGTTCCTGACCCGGACGGATTTGATCGGGGGATTTGTTTGCGATTTACTTGAGCGATAGTGACGACGAAAGCCTTGCCGAAAGTAAAAGCTCTGGAGATCCCTTAGCCTCGGCATTGTCGAATGCTAATGCTATTTCTGTATCGATTTTGTATCGGAACGAAACGACAATTTTTACGAAAGATATCCGTGCTCTCCGAAAATGTGATGTGGATGTTTTCTATTAAATCATTCAACCTGGACAGTTAAAACTTTTCTTGTTGTTTACTTTAATTTTTTTATTTCCTTGTATCAATTATTATATTAAGAACAATAGTTAATTAATTGATTGATTGTTGTTAACATAATCATTTTGTTTGTTATCAATCAATTCATATGAAGAAACAAGCCATTTATTTAGCTTAATAACTATTAAAATTTATAGTGTTAAATTAAGAATTTTTAATTGCATTTGCAACTTGTTATTAGCATTCTGTTCCAAATGCAACAATAGAGTATATTTGTTTATTAGTATTACAAAAAAAAAAAATTAAACAAACCCAAGAGGGTTAACTCTTGGGTTTGTTTAATTTTTTTTTTTTGTAATTTACGTATTTTACACAACAATTTCAACTTTGTGATATTGATATATTATTATTATAAATTTGATATTACTTAACTGCACAACACACTGGGATGAATATAAAAAGTGCNATTCACACCACACCACATACGGAACATCTAAGATGGATAGAGGCAATGTCTATATATAAAGCGGCCCGAAACAACAGGTGCATTAATAATAAGGAGGAATTATCTCTATCCCTAGCGTGGGAAATGCTTATACAGGACAGAGAAAATATTCTATAAAAAGAAAAATGTTTACATCGGTAAAATACGCATGCGTATTGATGACGACAGCGGCAGAATTCATCGTATTAGTTGATCGTTTCTCATTCAAATTTGGATTCCATCGAATGTTTTTTGAGTATTTAAGTTTTTTCACCTGAAGAAGAACCTAAGTGGGTTCGAAAACGTTTGTGGGAACTTTTTAACCGGATTTTTGTATTTAATTTCGCACCGTAAAGGTTTGTGGTTGATTAATTTTGTGTTTATAGAAATTTATATTGTTTGAATCTTCTGTTATTTTTAAATAATATGCTGTGTTTCAGATCTAATCAAGAGTCATTTTCAGGATAAATATACATAGAAATATATTAAACCTAGATTTTGATAAGTTTATTTTTTAATTGGTGTTTATTTTCTCGGATTAGACTTTAAGATGCAATATAAATGTGTTAATAGAGTGAATAATTTTGTTGTGTGTATGGTGAAGTGACATTTGTATCTCAGAAATGTGAAATTACTTTATTTATAAAAACAGCCTATTACATTATTTTGGTTGTAAAATAGGAGACTAGGAGAAACTCTGAGCAGGTCATATTTGCTGTAATTCATGTTCATTAAATCTCCATGGTTGATTAAATAATAAAGTATAGTCAATGCTTTTCATCATTCCCATGATATGGGATCTAGCAGATTATTTCTTGTAAGTGATTATTTCTTTCTCAACATGGAATGTTGAGAAAGAATTAATCCTGATTTTACACCAGGATCAACTTTGTCTAGTGAACCATGTAAAATTGCACGAAATGAACTGAATAATTTAATTTGTAATCTGGAGTTGCACAAAACAAGGCTGAACTTCTTGCTTGTAGGCTTCAATCATGGAGCCTCCTGGAGGAAAACATGAAAGTGTGTGTGTATAGAAACTAACAAAAAGACTTAACTCCATTTTTTGAATGGATAACTTGTTACCTACATTGATGTAAATGGTCTGACGACATTTAAAATTTATCTTGTATACTAGTACAATATCAATTAACAGGAGTTTTTATACTGGATTTATGGATGCAGAAACTTAGTTTTACAGATCAGAAGTAATATCTTTTATTTATGACTGATGACATCTTTGATAATGGAGACTTTTCATAGACTCATGTATGTTAAGTTTGAAACAGATTTACTTTAGAGTGGAAATTCATTACTGTCTGTTCCTATAGGTCATGCTGTACATATGAAGGAGAACTATGAAAATGTTAAATTGCTTCTTGAAAAAAATTAAATACGAAGACAGATATGGCAGATATGTAGAGATCCGAAAGTTATTGCTAGCTTACTTGGAATGCAGTTAGAATATACCAAATATTGCTGTTTTCTCTGTGAATGAGATTACTGTCTTTATACTGAATAAGAAAAAGTGATGGAGCCTGGAAACAAGAATATTCAATATACTCCCTTAGTTGTCCATTATAAAATCACACTGCCACCTCTATGTATTAAACTTGGACTGATGAAAAATTTTGTGAAAGCAATGAATCAAGAAGGAGAAGCTTCCAAGTATGTAGAGAGAAAATTTCCTCATCTGTGTGATGCTAAGATCAAGGAAAGAATCTTTGTTGGCCCACAGATTTGTGAACTGTTTAAGGATGAAACCTTAAATAAATTTATTCAAGGAGGTGAGAAAGCAGCTTGGGAAGCTTTCAGATCTGTTGTTGACAACTTCTTGGGTAATCAAATAGCAGAAAATTATGATGTAGCTATTAAAGAATTTCTGACAACATACCAAGAATTAGGTTGCACTATGTCACTTAAAATACACTTTCTACATTCCCATCTTGACTTCTTCCCAAGCAATTGTGGTGCATTGAAAGAGGAATGTGGACGGTGCTTCCACGAAGACATTTTAGTAGATATCAGAACAAGTGGAATGCATCTGTGCTTGCTGCCTGTTGTTGGAATGTGACAAGAGATGCCCCAGAAGTAATCTACAGATGAAAAACAAAAAGATGAAAATGCTCAAGTAAATAGATTAGAGTGCCATATAATCTTGAAACCAAGATCTAATTAAAAGTGTTCTGATGTCATATTCTAGTTTCTCACCTCTTTTTGGTTGGAAATGATGTTTTGATAAGGGAAAGAGAGAACTTTTATTTTTTGTTGATTAGTGTTATTAATATTAAAACTTGGCACCAGAATCACCAGTGAATTGTCTAATGTTTTTAATAATAACAAATTTTTTCACTTCTTTGTGTTGGAAATGTCAAAGTAAAAACATCATCATCATCTTTCTTTTCTTTTCTTTTCTTTAAAAAAAAATCTGTTTGTTATCTAATTCACAATTTTTTAACATCAAGTGACTGAATTACTAATGTTTTTCACAGTAACTAGATTGATCATAGGAGATCTACATTATTTCTGTTGTGTTCCCAAATCATTTGCTTTTCCATATTATTCAATTTATAGTTTGTAACCTGTGGATAGTATTCAAAACTAGGATTTTTAGCAGTCATTTTCACTTGAAATGAACACAAGAATGAATGATATGCTTGTCTCATATTGAAAATCTTAAGCACGATTTTACACTTTTAGCAAAGCTTACGATTTGAAAATTTGTTTTGAGATCTTAGACAATAGCTACCCAATGGAAAAGTGGATTTGCAGCCACTTTTTCATTGAATTGTCTTCAAATGAGTTCATAGCTGCTGCAACTTTCAATAAAGTTAATCAAAAATCTAAGTATCTTCCTTGCACTTGTCTTCTGCATGCTTGTTTTCTAATTATATTTGATTCATTTCATTTAGTATGAATATGAACCTTATTCTCATATTTGAATACAAGTATAAATATGAACGATTTGAGATCATCTCAAAGCAGATGCACATAACATGACTTTGTCATTCTCCTATCTATTTTGTCAAGTGAAAAAGTGACTTTGCTAAAAGTTCCTAATAATTGAAAATGTTAGTCATTAAAATTTATTGCTGCTGTTTAAAGGTTGTGTGAGAGTCAATGTTAACTTATAAAAATAAAAAATAACATCTGTGGGAAAATATATTGTTGGATAGCATATACAGTGCCTGTTTGTCTCCATGCCTGATCATATAGATCAAGCATGGAGACATACAGGCATTGATCTATGTAGGCTTTTTTTTTCGACCTCCAATGGTCTCGGTTTGCAGCTGGAGACATGCCACTCCTGCCTAAGTCCCAGCTGCCCCTCTTACCAGAGGGAACTAGCTGTGGTCCAGTCTTGTGATGTTGGCCTGAAACAAAAAGGAATTGATGGAACATGGTAAAGTAGGTCTTTGAGCTAACACTCAGTGTTTAATCTGGCAGGGCTAACTTAGAGCCCCTCTGCCTGTTTTATAGTAAAAGTGGGACCTTCGGGCCCCACCAATCTCATGGCCAATGTAGGTGAGACTATTTGAGGGCTAGGCAAGGGTGATGGCTAGAATCCACCTGGCCCGCAACAGAAGCACAATGCTCGTGAAACTTAAAGAATTTGTTATGAGAACATAGTTAAGAGGTCTCGGCTATATGCCGGACGGGCCCCGTTTTGGCAGGGGCACCTCTGTCCGAAAAAGTCAAGCATCATTCAGTTCTTGGTTGTGTGTGTATAAACAGCTTAAAGCTGTGAAAACTGTATGTAAGTGTTAGAGGGTTGGACTCTAGCGAGGAAGGCAAGGAAGGTTGGTCCCCATTGGGTTTGCACTTCCAGAGCCTGAGCAATTTTCTTGGGTTCAACTTTTTCTGTCCAAGTCACCTCAGTGATTACTGGGTGCCCAACAAACCGATGATTAAAATACAGTCTCTTAGTACTCTGTAGTGCCATTTGGCAGGGCAGAGGCTGTTTACTTTGAGTTTGTTATATGAGGTCTGATGATCTATAAAAAAAAAAGACAAGTGTAAATAACAAAATGAATTTATTACCAAAAGTTAGGTACAAACATGGTTACTTTTCGACATAAACACTGAAGATTGAGACATTTGTCATATCTGTGGACGAGCTTTGAAATCCTTTCTTCATAGAATGTTGCCGCCAGTGGATTGAGATGGGCCCTAACGTTGTTTTGGAGATCGTCATTAGTCTCAAATCTCTGCCCTCGTAGCCACATTTTCAGTTCAGGAAAGAGATGGAATTCTTTACACATTAAAAAGCTCCAAGCTGGGTGGAAGTCTTCACCACTTTTAAACACCCAGTGTATAGCCCCAATTTAGCGCCGAGTGACTTTCACCTCTTTCCCAAACAGAAAAAGTGGCTAGGAGGGCAGAGGTTAGAGACTAATGACGATTTTCAAAACAACGTTAGGGCCATCTCAAGTCACTGGTGGCAACATTCTCTGAAGAGGGGATGGAAAAGCTTCTCCGCAGATATGACAAATGCCTCAATCTTTATGGTGATTATGTCGAAAAGTAACCATGTGTGTACCTAACTTTTGGTAATAAATTAATTTTGTTATTTACACATGTCTTTTTTACGGACCATCGGAGGTTGAAAGAAAACCACCCTCGTATATGATCAGGCATAGAGGTATATAGCTGCTATTAACAGCAAGACAACCTTTTTTATTTTAGCAAGTATATTAACAGTTGAGACAAGTATTTTTAGGTAGATTGACAGCCCGTATTTCAGACAAATTGCAGCATACAAATGCATTTTATTTTGGAACATTCATTCTATAATGCTTGAACAAGATTCACAATTATCAAGTTTAAATAAGAAGATTGAAAATATTGGAGAAATGACTACTACAGAATATATGGATCTGATAAAAATCATCCATGGTGATGTAAATAAAATGGATTACATTTTGGTAGATAACAAGTTATTTGTAGAAGAGACAACTAATGATATTTGTGCTGATATTTTATTTCTTCAGTTGAAAGATATCCTTATTGAGATATATGAAGAAGAACAAGTTCAAATCATGATGACAAACAAAGCAAAGCCAAAAATTACAATGATGCTGTAAAATATATTGAAGAAATTCAAAAATTTCTTTTGAATAGAGGGGACATGATGGACTTTCATTAGTAAATTGAAATTTCATATTTGAAAGACATACTTGTAAAGCATGAAATATGAAGCAAACTCTTCTGTCCAATTATTTTAAATAAATTTACTTACATTTGGGAACTTTGTTTAGTTTTAAAATCAAGACAAGCTAAAACTTTGAATGTTTTTGAGTTATTCATTCAACAAGAACTGTAGTACAGTAGTAATAAAAAATAAGTTTAGAATGGTTATGACAAAACAGCATTTGTGGTGAAAGTTCAAAGGTCAAAAGCAATTTGCTAGCCACTTTAAAATATGGGAAGATATAATCTATCTCATAAACAAAGCATTGACAAATATATCACACTAGTGTGTGATATATATGGGAAGATATTTGGTATTCTCACATTTATGACCTTAACAGTTTTATGGTGACTTAGATGTAATTTTTAATAAACCATTTATTGAAAAAAGAGCAAAAATGTTTGAAAAATTACACCTACTTGAAAATTAAAAAGCAGACAAATCATTATATCAATTTTTATTGGTCACTTATACCAAAAATGATGTTATAAATGCACAAATACCAAATACATTTTCCACTGCTTGAAGTGGCTAGCAAATCATCTTCATAACTTGACATTCAAACTCACTTCCTAAACTGACTTTTGTTCTTTTGTTCACTCTTCTATTCATAATAACATTTTCATATATTTTTTTTTTTATTACTTCTGCTCATGTCATTTTTCAATGAATTAATAGTTATTCAACAGTTATGTTTTGTCATTTTTATGTTCTGTTTAAAATATCCTGTCTAATCTGTTTGCACTAAATATAATTCAGTAAAAACAAGATTTTTTACAGCTGAAAAAATGAATNAAAGAACAACTAGACAAATATAGCTTCAATCAAAAGTGAAAAGTTGGAAGTGTATGGATATCACTTATTGAGAAGAAGAAATAAGATGGTAATCAATTATATTCAAGTTTGCGGAGTAATATGAACAGTGAAATGCCTCTAGTGAGCAGTCAAGATTTTTTTGAATTTAGCTTGCTCTAAATCTTTTTACTAAAAAGGAAGTTTTGAGCAAGCTAAATTTGAAAGGAATTATGTTAAATAAATACAATAAAAAGTAAATTACCACACCAGGAAATACTTAATTTAATGACNCAGTCAAGATTTTTTTGAATTTAGCTTGCTCTAAATCTTTTTACTAAAAAGGAAGTTTTGAGCAAGCTAAATTTGAAAGGAATTATGTTAAATAAATACAATAAAAAGTAAATTACCACACCAGGAAATACTTAATTTAATGACACACACAGAACCAATAACCAGTGTGAAGAAAACAAAAAACTATTCGAACTGGTCTCTGTTACCGTTAACCCCTATTTAAGATCATTGTATGCAAAAATTGCCAAGAAGGGTGCTGTTTGTATAGCCTTCAGGAGGTGCCCATCTATTTTCAACATACTTTATAATGGAAAGGTCTCTCCCAACTCTATTAGACTTCCTGGTGTGTACAGTGTCCTATCAGTGACACCAGATGAGATAGGGACCTTTCTCTATATTGGGTCCACTAAACATTTTATGAGAACCAGATACAAGAACATGTCTTGGACATACAGTATGCTAAAACTTCCACAGCCCTCTCTACCTATACAGTAGATCTGGAAACTGGACTTCATGTGGGCCAAACTCCTCTTCACCACACGAAGCAGCTCATACGGTTGGAGGCCATGGAAATCTTTAAAGCTAATTTTACATCATGCTTTATAAATTTTAAGAAGTGATGTTGTCGATGGCCTGGTAAGTGTTACTTGATATGACAGTATCATCATTGGTTGAATCTTCATTACAGACAGTATAATGCATGTGCAGCTTTAAATTTTTATACTCATACTTTGAATTCTGGTTCAAATTTATCTTTCTTTCAAAAAAGTTTTTATATTCTGAACGATGTTCCATCTAGTAACCATTATAGTGACTGAAGAACTCAGAAGTTGGAAAACATTTGTCTTGGGATAGTTTTTTGTTTTCTTCACACCAGTTATTGGTTCTTTGTGCATCATTACAATAAAAAGATTAAACTAGAGATTTCTGTTAAGGAAATAGAAAAGGAACTGAATAAGATAATAGAATATTTGAATTTTATAACTGTTTAGCAACAAGATTAAAATTACACTGATCAACATGAAAATCTTTTCAAGTTTAAAATAGTCAATTCTTATTAGTTTTGATGCAAGAAACATTTTCAGGGGGTGCAAGAGCTTATTTTCAGATTCAACGGGGTGCTGACCACTAAAAAGGTTAAGAACTGCTGCTTTAGAGAAACTATTATATGTCTTTTATATCATAATCTTAATTGGAAGAACTTGAAAAAACATAAACTGTACAAAATATTGTATAAGTGTGTAATGAGGATGAGATTCATACTGTTGAATATGGATTAGTTTCATTCCTTAGGAATAATTATTTATAAACAGTTTTTTGAACTAAGTTATGTTTGTCCAAAGTTGGAATCAGAATTGCATTTTATAACATCCTTATTTTTACATATAGAATTTGTTACCTTTGAGCTGGCTCAATTGCTTAAGCAAAATAAATCACAATGAATTTATCTACAAATGTGGCAGTAAATTAATTTATTGTTCAGTATACTTACAAAACTAACAAGAAATTTGGCTGGCATAGAAATAAAGTTTGGTACTTTTATAATTGATGTTTTATTTGATGGTTGCTGTAAAATCGTCAAGTTAATATTGTGTAATATAATACAACAAAGTTTATTATTAGAAAATGTTTACCATAGTCCTTTTACAATGTTTCTCAAAAAACTAAAGACAACAATAATAATTACTTGAACAAAATTTTCAAATAAATAAGAAGTTTCTCTGTAGTTTGTAAGTAGGGCAGAGTCCTCCAAAGAAAAAGAAAAATAACACTAGAAAATTTTCCGAATATCATTTTCTAATTAAAATTCATCTTTTTATTTATATTGTGTCATGTTTTCTATTTCTATATTACCCATGAATTAGCTGTCACATAAGGTGGGAATTTTATTGAATTGGCATTAAAAATTTTTTTACTTGTTTAACTCAGCTTTTCCAAGATTAAATTTTGAGTGCACCACTGGAGTAGAGTATGGGTATCCTCGCTTAATGCAGTTTCACTTAATTTGCAGGATTTGATTAATGTGTGAAATTAATTCTGGCAATTCCTTTATATAAATTTTGCAGCTTTACCGACTGTCTTTACTTAACGTGGATACTATTTTTTGATTAATGTGATTTTGATATATGCAGTAGGATCGAGGGATTAATTAACTATGTTAGTCAAGAGATATCTGTATATATATAGTAGCGATGAAGTTGTCAAGAGTGTAAAAGTAGATTTGGGGAATGGTAACAACATTGTTATTGAAGGAGTTAACTAAGCACAGTTAGAGTAGAATTAACTGATCATCATTGAATCTGAAACAAGAGAATAGTTGATTACTAGAGTCATGCTTTACAATGTCATAACTTGAGAGAGAAAGAACAACTAGACAAATATAGCTTCAATCAAAAGTGAAAAGTTGGAAGTGTATGGATATCACTTATTGAGAAGAAGAAATAAGATGGTAATCAATTATATTCAAGTTTGCGGAGTAATATGAACAGTGAAATGCCTCTAGTGAGCAGTCAAGATTTTTTTGAATTTAGCTTGCTCTAAATCTTTTTACTAAAAAGGAAGTTTTGAGCAAGCTAAATTTGAAAGGAATTATGTTAAATAAATACAATAAAAAGTAAATTACCACACCAGGAAATACTTAATTTAATGACACACACAGAACCAATAACCAGTGTGAAGAAAACAAAAAACTATTCGAACTGGTCTCTGTTACCGTTAACCCCTATTTAAGATCATTGTATGCAAAAATTGCCAAGAAGGGTGCTGTTTGTATAGCCTTCAGGAGGTGCCCATCTATTTTCAACATACTTTATAATGGAAAGGTCTCTCCCAACTCTATTAGACTTCCTGGTGTGTACAGTGTCCTATCAGTGACACCAGATGAGATAGGGACCTTTCTCTATATTGGGTCCACTAAACATTTTATGAGAACCAGATACAAGAACATGTCTTGGACATACAGTATGCTAAAACTTCCACAGCCCTCTCTACCTATACAGTAGATCTGGAAACTGGACTTCATGTGGGCCAAACTCCTCTTCACCACACGAAGCAGCTCATACGGTTGGAGGCCATGGAAATCTTTAAAGCTAATTTTACATCATGCTTTATAAATTTTAAGAAGTGATGTTGTCGATGGCCTGGTAAGTGTTACTTGATATGACAGTATCATCATTGGTTGAATCTTCATTACAGACAGTATAATGCATGTGCAGCTTTAAATTTTTATACTCATACTTTGAATTCTGGTTCAAATTTATCTTTCTTTCAAAAAAGTTTTTATATTCTGAACGATGTTCCATCTAGTAACCATTATAGTGACTGAAGAACTCAGAAGTTGGAAAACATTTGTCTTGGGATAGTTTTTTGTTTTCTTCACACCAGTTATTGGTTCTTTGTGCATCATTACAATAAAAAGATTAAACTAGAGATTTCTGTTAAGGAAATAGAAAAGGAACTGAATAAGATAATAGAATATTTGAATTTTATAACTGTTTAGCAACAAGATTAAAATTACACTGATCAACATGAAAATCTTTTCAAGTTTAAAATAGTCAATTCTTATTAGTTTTGATGCAAGAAACGCTATCCTGACATTTAAAACTCATACTTAGGGGAAATTCCTATTTTTCATGAAAATAAAAGCTATGATTTAATGAAATGTTCAGATTTTGTTAGACATTTTCAGTTAAAAATTTTCAGTTGGTGACCCTGAGTGAACAATCTTATTTGAAGGGAAGTCATTTTGATTATAGACTTTTTTATTGTGTTTATAGAATTTCTCCACAACACCGTATTAACGCAAAATTAATCAACCACAAACCTTTACGGTGCGAAATTAAATACAAAAATCCGGTTAAAAAGTTCCCACAAACGTTTTCGAACCCACTTAGGTTCTTCTTCAGGTGAAAAAACTTAAATACTCAAAAAACATTCGATGGAATCCAAATTTGAATGAGAAACGATCAACTAATACGATGAATTCTGCCGCTGTCGTCATCAATACGCATGCGTATTTTACCGATGTAAACATTTTTCTTTTTATAGAATATTTTCTCTGTCCTGTATAAGCATTTCCCACGCTAGGGATAGAGATAATTCCTCCTTATTATTAATGCACCTGTTGTTTCGGGCCGCTTTATATATAGACATTGCCTCTATCCATCTTAGATGTTCCGTATGTGGTGTGGTGTGAATGATTCTAGCCTCACTAAACTTAGGTTCGATATCTGGATCTGTGGCATAACGAGCGAGTGCCGTGGTTATTCTTCCATGCTGTATGTCTGCGATGTGTTCTTTTAATCTGACAGATAACGAGCGTTTAGTGGATCCAATGTATAATAGCTGTTCATCACATCGATGATCCTTCAATGGGATGGTATATACTCCCGAAAGCATGTGATTGTTGGGAGGATCTTTAGCATTACGGAGTATATTAAAGACCGTGGGACATCTCCT
>NW_019386720.1:0-554 GCF_000671375.1 Centruroides sculpturatus | reverse complement strand
CAAAAAAATATACGTATTTTGGAAATGTTGAGTCGAATTAGTCTAGAATCGATTAATTTTATGAAAGAAAACCTTTCAAACAGCCGTAGTCCGTAAACTATGATTCCTACAAAATTGATTCATAAAGAACGGAACGTATCTACCGTCTTATAGGGGGATCTACTGTATATGATGATTGCATTAAAATACAGTATAGCTGTCAGCATGTACTGTACCTTCTTTTTGGTCTCAATGGTGTCCAGTATTTGGAGGTTATACTGTGTATTACTGTCCATGCAAGTGTGAGAATTGAGGGGTGTAGAGCCGTGAGCTCAACCCTTCTTACTGGTTTCTCGTCAAGGGATGGCTAGGAGGGCTTTTTAAATCGAATGGGGAGGTGTGAGCAAGTCGATAGTCTTCTGAATAATTAGACAGGGTGACCACAGGTTAATCAAAACAACACATTTAATATACACTAAACCTAGTACATAATGTTTTCTAAGGTTAGATACAAAGGACGTGTTACTGCTACTTATAGCTAAAGAACTACAGTCGACCCCCCTATAACGTACGTT
>NW_019386719.1:151067-156995 GCF_000671375.1 Centruroides sculpturatus | reverse complement strand
TTAGAAAAAAAGTGTTAAAAGCCAAAAAATTTTGAAATTGTTTAAATTTTATAACAGTGCAAAACAGATAATTAGGTACGTAATTTATTGTATTGTTATCATGTAAATGTATAAGAGAAAATTCATATAAAAAGGTTTTTAAAATATTTTAGATAATATGAAACCGTATGTTTCTTAGAAAAATGAGTGTTAAGGGCCAAAAAGTTTTTGTAATTCCATAATAACAAGTAAACATAGGCGATGGAAANAATTAGGTACGTAATTTACTGTATTGTTATCATGTAAATGTATAAGAGAAAATTCATATAAAAATGTTTTTAAAATATTTTAGATAATACGAAACCATATGTTTCTTAGAAAAATGAGTGTTAAGGGCCAAAAAGTTTTTGTAATTCCATAATAACAAGTAAACATAGGCGATGGAAATTTATGGTTTTAATATCTCAATAACCTGTAAATTAAAAAAGGTATGTTTTTAAAGAAACAATACCTAATATGTTTGTTGTTTATAATTTTATAGTGTTGTAACTTATAAACTTTTGTTTTTAGTTGGCTGAGGAGGAGCAATAAATGCCCGAAACGCGTGTAAATAATATCAACACGTATCAACTAAATAAAATTTTGATGATAAAAATTACCAAGTGCCTGAAAGTAAATACAATAATAATTTGTGTTTGAATTACTAATAATAACTACNCGTATGTTTCTTAGAAAAATGAGTGTTAAGGGCCAAAAAGTTTTTGTAATTCCATAATAACAAGTAAACATAGGCGATGGAAATTTATGGTTTTAATATCTCAATAACCTGTAAATTAAAAAAGGTATGTTTTTAAAGAAACAATACATAATATGTTTGTTGTTTATAATTTTATAGTGTTGTAACTTATAAACTTTTGTTTTTATTTGGCTGAGAAGGAGCAATAAATGCCCAAAATGTGTGTAAATAATAACACGTATCAACTAAATAAAATTTGATGATAAAAATTGTCAAGTGCCTGAAAGTAAATACAATAATAATTTGTGTTTGAATTACTAATCAAGAATTTTGAATTATTTTACACAATGCAAAAACTACTTCACTGTTAAATGTCTAATACAGGATAAATGCTGATTTCTTGATCTCAAAACTTAGATTCTGCTGAATTAACCAAGCTCATGCAATAATGGACCTATACATTGATATAATTATACACCTTTCACATTTCTGAAGCATTAATTCTAGTTTTGAGTAGTCAATAAACATATGTTAAATGTAGACTAATACCATTGATATCTTTCATTAAGCCCGGGCATCTTTCACTAAGCCCGAGTAAAATGAGCTTGAGTTGTACAAAATGAAAAAACCACTTGCAACTGCAATGTAGACAATCCAAGCAAATACTTGTGGTTATTCACAGAAATTTACGCACCCTCTTGCAATTATCTGGATCAAGGATCTTCAAGTGCCAGAAAATTGCTGGTCAACTTACACAGTCCCTGGTCTTTTACCACAATTCAGAAAAATATGATGAAAATACTTTAAGAAATCTACAATTTTTTCCATGTCTTCTCAAAACAACAAAATTTACAAAAATAATGCTTCTTATGAATAAACTATCTAAAAAATAGTTCAACTAAACATTAATTTTGTTAATTTTACACTTGAATTTATTTACCAATACCAAAACCAGCTATGATAAATAACTGTAGCAACTGCTAATGTATTACATAAAAGCAATTACAGTGGTGCCTCGTATAACAGATGCTGCGAACAACAGACTTTCAGTTTGGCCGTTACATGACTCGAGCAACAGACTGGTTGTGAACAACGGACTTTCCATTTGGCAGTTACTTGAGGCGAACAACGGACTTCCTGCGAACAAGTGCAAATGATGTTTCCACTCTTTTGCCGTTGCCAATGACAATCTGCTATTTTTATAATATNTTGCAGCTAGTTTAATAAATATTAATTTAATTATAATTATTAAATTTAATAAGAGATGGTGCCTAGTACTAAATTATGTAGAATTTAATTACTATTAGTAATGGAAAAATAGCCCAATTCATTACAGTGATCGTTTGGCTTTGATTAATAACATCATGTTTTAAGATCTGTTTATATGTATAAAGGGTAACATCGATATACAAAAAGCATGAGAATTGAACCATTTAGAATTCTAAATGTGGATGGAGTCAGAGCGAGTCCAGGATTTGTAGCACAATTAGATTTAACAAAGTTTGTGCATTACCAAACATGGCTAAGATTTCTAAACTATTACTTATGCCGTACGGAAATACATGCCTTGGGCATTACTTTTGGTAACGAAAAATGATGCACAAAACATCTAGACAAATTTAACCAAGAATGTTAGGCTAATTGCATTTTGTAAGACACTAAACATCACAAATTTTCTCAATAGAACTATTACAAATGTTCTTTTAAATAAACACAGAATAGCATATTGCAAAGTATCTGTTTTGTAGCCAATGTAGTACAGTAGAACCTCGATTATCCGACCCCCGATCAACTGACCCCTCGGTTAACCGACCGTCCTAGTCGGAAAAATAATGTGAATGGGGAGGTCTGTAAGTTGACAGGTTCCCGATTAATTACACAGGTTTAAAAATAATATATTTAATAGACATCTTTAAAGTTACATAGAAGAAGGAAAATTCAAAAATTGATACTAATAGAAATAATCAAAAATCTGACCTATCTCGCAACAATGATTAGTCTTCCCTATTCCGCGTCCATGTTCTATCCTAAACTANAATGTCCGCTAGTGATGTGGTGCTACAATATTTGGCTATGTCTTGGCTACTTTAATATTATTTTTACGTGTTTTAGCTGGCAACACTCATTCGACCATGAAAGGGAGCCAGTATTTAAACGAAGCTTAATTTTCTAATTTTTAAAGATACAATAGCGACGATTATTATTTTTAAAAATTTTTGTTAGGCTTAACATCGATGAAAATTCAACGCAAAATAGGTTAATAGCGATATACTAATTACATGGGATATAATAATATACTACACTAATAATGGATTTTTTCATACTTTTCGGTTATCCAACTTTTCAATTATCCGACCAACCCCAGTCCCCAATTAGGGCGGATAATCGAGGTTCTACTGTATTAAAAATTTGTACATTGCAAAAATTTCAAATTTTAATCTTTTCTATAATTAGTAAAAACATACCTTATTGCTCTGCTCATACTTTTCGCCACTGCACAAGATGGAACACCATACTTCTTGTCGAACGTCCAATAATAAGAAGCGAAGGCTCCTGCCAGCGACAGCTGTCCGAATCCCAAGATGAAGAAATTTGCCCAAAGGAATGCGACCAAATTATATATCTGTCCATACACTGTGTGTTTACCAATGTAGTCATCGAACTTACACTTTCCCATTTTGATGAGAGTCTCATTCTGTACAATTAAAAAACCTTGCTGAATTATAATTTCAAAAACTTCAAAATTATCTTAATTAATGAATTAAGTGTCAAATTACTTCTGAATCACAAGGCTTGGTGCCATTCACATCATCGACCATGTAAAATTGTTTTTTCCTAGTGGATGCAAGATAACTGGTACCAAGTTAAGATTCACAATTTCAAAAAATGCATTAAAGGCTTTGATTTTATCTAATCGAAAAACTAGATGTACTAAATAATCTACAAAACTAGTTCTTATGAAATTTTTCATATGATAAAAAATCTTATGTAATCAGATCTCTCACAAAATCAATTTAAAATTATAAAGGATACACTGCAGTTGCACCCCAAAACACAAAGACAGCCAGATGAAGAGCATAAGGCAACAGTGGAAATATCAAAGAAGATATCATGCAGCCGACGGCCCTAATAAAAATTTTAAATTTATGTTATTCGTGATTAAGTATATTAAATTATACATAACAAAAAAAATATTATATCAGCATATAACTGAAAATTTTACTTTTAAGTTCAATTTAAAACAAGAAAGTTTTTATATCATTAAATACATAAATATAAGGTTAGGTCAAAAAGCAAGTACGCCACTCCAATATTAGCAGTCAATGCCTTTGGGATAGAAGTCGATAGGCTGCTATCCAAAAAAGTTTGTGATCACATGCCAAATTCAAGCATTCAAGGTATACATGACCTTTTAAGTGTCGTTTTGGTGGCCCGAGAATGTGGTAGTCGTGTAGTGACAAGCCAGGTTGTAGGACAGGTGCGGAAAAACGGTCCAATAAAAATTGGCAATAATGGCCTGAGTAGTATCAGTAACATGCAGTCCGGCACTCACAGAGCAGTGCAACTCCATTGGTGATTGCACACCAGACCTTCACACGTCTGTCTTTTACAGTGTTCACCAATATACCACCCTCATTCTTTGATACATGTTGGCAGGTCTTTTCCCCTTGGCAACAAAAAACTGTGTAACCATTCCTGTTTAATGTTGGATGCTCACATCCTGCAGCTGATTCATACTGCTTTGTTCCAACCATCATACAAATAAGTGTGCAAACACCACTACCCATGTGCACCTTACATAACGGCCAGTTCCACAATGACAAAACCAGTGTCACATCTGCCATTTTGAAACTATGATGCTTGGTAACTTACTAATTATTAAAGTTGGGTCAAAAAGTAACACAATTTGACATAATGAATTTCCTGACCTATAATTGTTGAATTATTAAAAGACAAAGCTAATCTATTTTTAAGTTTAAAAATCTAAGGATTTGTTTTCTTGCTTTCAGATAACCATAACTAAGAATCTATGGGTTTTAAAGAATGACTAATGAATGCAATAACCACTTACCTGCTACCTTCCTTAATTAGTGCTATGGCAATTCTAATGCGATTACGCAAAAATATCAAGAGTAGAAGAAGAATTCCCAAAATGACCGCTGTGACAATTGCTGAAAAAAAATAAATAATTTAAGACAGCATTAAAATACTATAATAAATATATTTTGAGTGAAAATGCCTTTAAGCACTTAATACAAGATATATCAAAATAAAATTGGAAAACTTCGAGATTCATTTTTGACAGAGGGAAAAAAAATACACCACATACATTGACATACAGTGGAGTCCCATACAATGTGGGAATATGTTCTGCATTATAGGAAAAAGTTGAAGAAATCATATCTCTCTGAATGGCAAAATTAGAATTTTGTATGAGTACTAGTTGCAATTTTTTTTATTACATAATACAATTTTGCATTATAGGTAACCATTTAATACAAGACTTTACTGTATATCAATTAGTAAGCAAAACAATTTACAGGTAACCACCGTATAACACGGCACTTCTATAGCACGGATTCTCTCTAACATGGTTCGAGAATTGGTACCATCCCCCGTATAACACAGTACTTTTATAGCTCGGATTCACTCTGACACGGTTCGAGAAATGGGTAAAACCCTCGTACAACATGAAACGTAATAAATTTATACATACTTAAGTACTAATAGTTCACGAAAATTATTATTTTCGTGAACTATTAGTACTTCAGTGTGTAAATTTTCTTTTCTCGTCTCCATACACAGTCCTTCACGAAAATTGTTTCAATTTTGCCATATCTCGACGCTTCTGCTTCTGTGTTGCCAGATGTTTTTCCCTTATTCCATAAGTGCTTAGCACCATATAAGGAAATTTATAAAGATCTTTTAACTAGAAGCAAGCAATCTAAAATTACACACACTTTTTGCAAAAGGTAAAGCATGAATCTGAAAATAATGCAGAAAAATGCTCATAGGATAACAATAACTTGCCAAAAATAAAACACTCTCGGTTAATAGTGCTTTTAGTGATGACAAAGAAAACATTGTTTAATTTATATTAATATGTATCACTTAAGAAAATTTTAATAAAGATATTTATCTTAATTATGAAAATATAGTAGCATGTTTTTTAATTTTTGGAACCTAACCCTCCTTTTCGTACTAGTTCTTTG
>NW_019386719.1:140547-147933 GCF_000671375.1 Centruroides sculpturatus | reverse complement strand
AATGATGTTTCCACTCTTTTGCCATTGCCAATGACAATCTGCTATTTTTATAATATATTAGTATTATTAGAATATATTATTAGTATATCTGAAGTACAGAGCTCCCGTTGGGATTCGGCTTGCTCCCTTGTTTATTATGTACATCACCTCAGTGCAGGGTATTTACATTTATTCAAGTATTGTGCAAATCATGGCTTCTAAAATAACAGAAAGGTGATTTCAATTGAAACAAAGCAAGAAATCATCAGAAGGTGTGAAAGTTGACAAAACTTCCTTGTCAAATAGGGAGAGGTTCAGGAGTTTACCAACACTCATTATCCAAACAGAGCTGAGGCCAACAGGATCAATGATCTCTACAATGACACCCTTGCCCATCATTTCCGACAGGTGTTAAAGAAAAGAAAGAAACAAATCACCTTGGTTATGCTTTTCAAGAAGCCAGTTGCCAAAAAACAAAGGATGGAACAAGAGGAGTTGACCCTCAAGCTCCGGTAGCCTCTCCTGAATTTGACTCCAATTAAAAAACAGTAGAGATCTGCTGCAATGTGTAGAAAGTCTGTATCTGTATGAATGTGTGAAGAAAGTGTTCCTCCACCTCCTCTTCACATCATCTGACTACCTGGCATAATTGGTGACTGCTCCATTTTCATTTTTTTTTTTTTTTTTTTTTTTTTTTTTAATGGTACAGTGCGGTTATTTTATGCTGCAGAATGAATTATGTTTTAACATGTATTTCTATGGGAAAATGCATTTCGTATAAAGAACTTTTCACTTAACGGACATGCACCTGGAACAGATTAAGTACGTTATATGAGGAACCACTGTATTTGCAAAACAGTGAAGTCACTTTCAAAAATTTAGTTAATAAAAAATGTATATTTAGTGTAGCTTATTAAAAACTAATTTTAAAAATATCAGAATACATACTTAAGACCAGCCAAGTATCCTTGTTGAAATAGGCCTGCTCCGAAAGTTTTATAAGTTCCTTGGTAGAGTTGGTCGTTTGGCTCAAATCTCTCTGATATTTATATTGAGTATAACTATAGTATGACACTGAAACATTTGAAATAGGTTAACACTTTGATATTCAACAAAATAATTAGGAAAATCTACAAATATAATCTACTTACAATAACCGAACAATCCAAGAACGGCAAAAATGCTAAAGATCAGCATGATTCCCGCTATCCACCTCATCAAAAATATCCAGATAAATGCAATCACTAGAGAAGCTAGCAATGCACTAGAAAAGTATAAAATATATTTTAAAATTAGAATGAAACAACATAATTTCTAGCAAAAGCATTTACTTTGAAAACATGTGTAAAGTAGTTAAAAATCCAAATAAAGACACAGAAATCTACACTTACCACACACATTTAAATTACAACATTGTAGGAATGTTCCCCCTTTTAAGATTTTAATGGAGATTTGGCCAAATTTGGCTATCCTTTTTTTTAGTTTGGCATAAAAAATATCATTTAGCACATTGGCTACATATTATTTATAAATATATTAGTTGAATAAAAATGCACTTTAAAATGATATTTTGTTGTTGTTTGTTATTAATTAAAGACCCAAATAAAACAAATATTTGTGTTTTTCAAATAAATTTTTGTCTGTCTCCTTTATAATAAATAAATTTATCTATTTCTAAGTAGAAATTAAAAGTGTCTGTGAAGTAATTTTTTAAAATCCTTTTTCATGATAAAGTTTTAATACTTACTATTATAATCTAGACATGTAAATATGACATGGAGTTCTGGGCCACAATATACTTGTGGCCTAGAACTCCATGACTTCTTCCAATGTGGCCCAGAGAAACAAAAATATTGGACACCCCTGATTTAAACATAATTTTTTTATATATAGTAACAAAACAATTTATAGGCACTTCACACCAACTCCCAACATCAAGAATGCAATTTTTTGAGAGATATTTTTTTTGCCATTTTCACACAAATATTAATATACAGAGTGGCCAAAAAGTCAGTCAACCGTGTTTTATTTGAGAGTTCCAAGTATTCCAAGTACATTTTTAAATAAAAATTATAAACCAAGTTCAGAATGCATTTTTCTTTTACAAAATTGGTGGAAATATGATTGAAAAATACAATTGAAAAAAAAATCACATTTTTTTAGTTGATTTAGTTAATCAAGTACATTTTAAGCCTTATAATACTTTTGCTGATTTTTTTGCCACAATTTTTTTTAAATCAAATTACTTTCAATAATTTTCTGGAAAAAAATTCAATTTCTAAAATAGAAATTTTATTTATAAGTTGTAAGAAGGAAATTTTCAATATTTTATATATAAGGCCTCCCAAAAAGAATGCTACCATTTAAAATTTTTGTAATTATGTTAATTATTACCCAAGAACATTGTAATATGCATTAAAAAATTGGAAACTGTCAAAATTTCACATCTGCTTATTATAATTTCTCAATGCATGCACCTCATGTCAATGGCATACATCCAACCAATACTCAAATTCTTCCTATGCTCACTATAGTATATATGTCATCATTCTCCTATGGCAACCACAATTCGATGGCTTCCAAAGATTACTCATGTTGTGCAATGACAAGTGATTCCAACTTGCAAAGTGCACAACACAAAATGTCTTCTGTTGTGGAATTCCCATTTTTGTTTACAACCTTCTTAGAGGTAGTAGACAATAGTTGTACAAACGTGGACGGGAGACAAACTCGGTTGGTTACTCTATCAATCAACATATGTCACATACTTCTTGAATAATAATATATATAATTACAGTAATTTAAAATGGTAGCATTCATTTTGAAAGACACTGTATTTCTGAACCTATAAACACCAAAGTGTAAATTTAACATTTGAACTAAAAAATATATACAAAATTACAGGCCACACCAAAACAGTTGAAATATATCACAAATAGCTCATTTTGGTCCAATCTTTATATTCAATCATAAAAAAAAAACAAACTTACAATAAGATACTTTTCCAAACAATTTTAATATCTTGAAATATCTTCATTCCTTTGTCTTTTGCATTGTTAAATTTTGCAAGTTTTCTAAAACAAAATAATAATTCTTAATTTAAGATTTTATTCTATACACAATTAAGACAAATTATTATAATTATGATAATTCACATAGAATTTCTTCTAAACTTAGACAATGGGTACATTCCAATATAAATCAAATAGCACATCAGAGAACTGTGATTTACTAATACAGGTTCAGATATTCACAGAGTTCAATGGTGCAACAACCGACGACATTACACTCTGATCTGCAGATGTGGTAGGCTCTGATTAAGCAATATTGCCACATCCACAATTACACTGTTAACATAGACAAGTAGTAAAAATGGCATTAACCCAAAAGTTATTTTGACAAAATAAGTATAAAAATGCCAATATAGCACTGTCAAGTTGCCAGATGTTCCAGTAAAAGTTTATTAAACTGTTCACTGGTGCATCAGTTGTGGCCGAGACTGATGCATACTGGAATATGCCCAATGAAGATTTTTTAGTTAAAAGAAGTCACCAAATACACTTCTGTTTTGGAAAAACAAATAATCATTCCATCACCGTAACTTATTTTCTATTGTACATTACACAATAATAATTAAGTTTTTGACAGAATTAAGAACATTGTCGACAATAAGTGAAGCACAACTGCCTATAAATTTCCAAGAATCTGATCCGGATCCCTCTGGCCATTCGCCATCCTCACTGGCTCTATGAGCAAATTCTACAGTATCCGAGAAATTATACAAATAATAAAAATTATGTTCAGTTTAGCATCTGATTTCAAATTCATATGGTTTGCAAGGTTTAACAATTAAACTGTCAACATCATTGTGATGTTGTGAATAAAATAAAATCAATGACTGAATTTTGTAATTAATAGGCAGTTTGTAATAACTCAAAGTAAAAATTAAACTTCATGAAGATAGAAATAAATTTAATTTTCTAAAGAGAGCTACAATTCACTTCTTACCATAAATAAGTTTAAAAAATCAATTGTATTAGTTTAAATATCTGATAAAGGTTATAAGGAGCCACTTACTCGAGAGCCTTCCGTAAACGACTGTCATTGATAACGCTGTCATCGTCATCTTTGATGACCACGGTAGAGTCAATGGGAAGCGGAAGACATCTGTGCAATACTGTAATAAAAATTATGTTATCATTGAAATTTCAAACAAATTTCACTTTCTGAGCAGAATCCAGTTTTTCCACAATGTAGCATAATTTGTTAGCACATGTCTACTAAGTTAACATAAACTTAAAATGTATATTGAATTTAAATTAAACTACACAAAGAAAAATGAAAGAAATATTCCATTAACTTGAATAACTGAATAGCAGAATTGGTAAATGTAAAGGAATCAAGTCGAAATCCTCACAACATTTTGTGAGAAGTTTGTTTTGGATTTGTCATGCCCCGTACCTCACCGTTTGGCTGAGACAAACCCACAACTGGAAAAAAAATTCCCTGGCACCCTCAGACCACAGAGATAATGAGATTTCTTTCAATCAGATTTAAATGATTTGAATTGTTGATTTACAACTACTAAGCAAAATATTTAAACAATTGATTATTAAGCAGAATAATTAGTCATAACCTACCTATATGTGAAATTCGGAATATTAATGTAATAGTGATACAAAACAAATCTCTTAAAACTATTTGATAAAAATTTCAAATTTACTGATAAATTACTGCACAAGTTAGAGTACTGTTATATTGGAGTATATAATAGATCAGATTTGAAGAGTGGCAACTTAAATCCACTAACCATGTAAGGAACCAAGTCCAAGCATTATTTTTATTTACTTTTATTTTGCTTTTTATTATAATTTTTGTTGGGGCTTATGTTTTGTTAGGACAAAGGTTTCCTTACCATTCACCTTAGAAACTTAAAAATAGAAGAGAAACCAACTCACCAACGAGAAAAAAGCGTTGTAGAAAAAAACTCGCGCACCCTTGTGCTCCCGAGCGGAAAAAAGTAAGTCCGCACCAAGAAAAGGGGGAGACCCCACAAGCACAACTTAGGGACTCACTAAACCTTAAAGAGTAAAAATATCCCTAAAATTGTCAAAAAGAATAATGTAAAAGGTTAGCGAGTATTGTCAGAAAATAGAAACAAAAAGAAAAAGTTTATTGTTAGACAAAAGAAAAAGTTTATTGTTAGCAAATAAGTATGTAAATGAGGGGAGTGATTGCATTCAGAGTTGTGACGTCACCTCACAGTATAAAGTCCGAATCTCAAGTGAAGATGGACGCGGTGAGCTTCTGTTATCAATGAGCTTGGTGAGCTTCGTAGCAGCAAACGAAAGAGAGGTGTCCGATAGGATAAAATAGTTCCAAGGCGCTTTTGAAGTTATTCGATTTGTGGATCGAAGATTAGAGAAAGTCTTGAGAGTTGAGGAAAAGGGTTCCTAGTATATTGAGGTGATGATTAGGATCTTTAATTCATAAGAATTATTGTATATAAATTAAGTCTTTGAAATTTTGTCGAATTCCAAAGGGGAATAGAATTAAGTTAGGAAATAGATTGATTTGAGTTTTGTCAGGTTGATTCTTATTGACTTTCATTGAATAAATTGTTATTTGAATTTTACTAAATTTTGTATATAGTTTATTACTAGAACTTTTATTAAATATTTGATTTGTTATTGACAAACTTGGCCATTATTTAATTCGGTGCACGCTTAAAGTCCAGGCCTGGCACACTAACGCGAATCCGCATAAAGTACCCGTTAGGGAACGGCTATTTCCGGCTCACAGTTGTGTCGATAATCATTGGAAAAGTCGGAAAAATAATATAGTACTTTACATTTTTTTTCTTTACTTACGAGGTGTTACTCCTCTAAAGCCAAATTCAAAATCTATGAAAGAAAGCAACCAAGTCTAATCTTAACCGTAGAGTTCCTGTTTGGGCACCAGTTGTAAAGTACTATATTATTTTTCCGACTTTTCCAACGATTATCGACACGACTGTGTGTCAGAAATAGCCGTTTCCTAATGGGTACTTTATGCGGATTCGCGTTAGTGTGCCAGGCCTGGACTTTAAGCGTGCACCGAATTAAATAATGGCCAAGTTTGTCAATAACAAATCAAATATTTAATAAAANATTATTTTTACGTGTTTTAGCTGGCAACACTCATTCGACCATGAAAGGGAGCCAGTATTTAAACGAAGCTTAATTTTCTAATTTTTAAAGATACAATAGCCATGATTATTATTTTAAAAAGTTTATGTTAGGCTTAACATCGACGAAAATTCAACGCAAAGCGACACGCAATGCAGAAAAATTTCAACATGGGATAGGTTAATATATTTTTTCGTACATAATTGGTTATCCGAAATATTGATTTTCCAAACAACCCCAGTCCCCAATTGATTCGGATAATCAACGCTCTACTGTAGTATTGTAGTGTCTTGCCCTTGTACTGTACATCATACTTTTCTATTAACAATAGTTATGCCAGTCATCTATTAACTGCTTTTGGGGAAAAGTTTTGAATTGGAATTATATGACTTTCAGTTTGCATTGGAAGTTCATATATAGTTAATTAGGGTCTCCTGCTCCGGTCTTGGATTTCATCTATATAATTCCATTCTCGAGATTAAGGAAAGACAGACAGATGGATGGACAACAGTGGGAATTTATAAGTCTACAATAACAGTTTTACATTGCTTTTCTGTATCATAATTTCCAGTTACCTAAAATACATTTTAAAGGCTAATTATTATTCTTTTTTTTTTTTTTTTTTTCTTTTTAAATAATAAGCATTTTGACCAAAATCTGCAATTTTCTTAAAGTGACTACTAGTAAAACAAAGATGATGCACAAAAATGCAAATGTAAATATGCAAATTATAATATAGAATAATAATAAATAACTTCATTAAACAACTTATAATTTAAAATCAAGAATTTTGATTCTGGTATTTTGAAACCGTGCCAGTAGTTATTATTAGTAATTCAAACACAAATTATTATTGTATTTACTTTCAGGCACTTGGTAATTTTTATCATCAAAATTTTATTTAGTTGATACGTGTTGATATTATTTACACGCGTTTCGGGCATTTATTGCTCCTCCTCAGCCAACTAAAAACAAAAGTTTATAAGTTACAACACTATAAAATTATAAACAACAAACATATTAGGTATTGTTTCTTTAAAAACATACCTTTTTTAATTTACAGGTTATTGAGATATTAAAACCATAAATTTCCATCGCCTATGTTTACTTGTTATTATGGAATTACAAAAACTTTTTGGCCCTTAACACTCATTTTTCTAAGAAACATACGGTTTCATATTATCTAAAATATTTTAAAAACCTTTTTATATGAATTTTCTCTTATACATTTACATGATAA
>NW_019386719.1:119890-129618 GCF_000671375.1 Centruroides sculpturatus | reverse complement strand
ATGAAAGTCAATAAGAATCAACCCGACAAAACTCAAATCAATCTATTTTCTAACTTAATTCTATTCCCCTTTGGAATTCGACAAAAATCAAAGACTTAATTTATGTACAATAATTCTTATGAATTAAAGATCCTAATCATCACCTCAATATACTAGGAACCCTTTTCCTCAACTCTCAAGACTTTCTCTAATCTTCGATCCACAAATCGAATAACTTCAAAAGCGCCTTGGAACTATTTTATCCTATCGGACACCTCTCTTTCGTTTGCTGCTACGAAGCTCACCAAGCTCATTGATAACAGAAGCTCACCGCGTCCATCTTCACTTGAGATTCGGACTTTATACTGTGAGGTGACGTCACAACTCTGAATGCAATCACTCCCCTCATTTACATACTTATTTGCTAACAATAAACTTTTTCTTTTGTCTAACAATAAACTTTTTCTTTTTGTTTCTATTTTCTGACAATACTCGCTAACCTTTTACATTATTCTTTTTGACAATTTTAGGGATATTTTTACTCTTTAAGGTTTAGTGAGTCCCTAAGTTGTGCTTGTGGGGTCTCCCCCTTTTCTTGGTGCGGACTTACTTTTTTCCGCTCGGGAGCGCAAGTTTTTTCTACAGCGCTTTTCTCTCATTGGTGAGTTGGTTTCTCTTCTCTTTTTAAGTTTCTAAGGTGAATGGTGAGGAAACTTTCGTCCTAACAAAACATAAGCCCCAAACAAAAATATAATAAAAAGCAAAATAAAAGTAAATAAAAATAATGCTCGGACTTGGTTCCTTACAACCAAATGTAATTAGAAAAATCTCTGTTCCTGCCAAGTTTGTAAAAAATGACTAATGTGCAACAAGAGCTTCACTGTTCAACTGAATACTTAAGAACAAACTGGTGATGATATATATGAATTTTCAATTTCTTTTTCTAATTAAGCATAGTGCTTGAAACATTCCTAAAACAGCAAGAGGTCAGGCTGAAAAATCTTGTCCCATCATATTTTTGTTTCAAGTGGTAAGAATAGGATAAAAACAGGTCCATGCATCACTTGTTATCTCCTCTCCAATATAAGTAACAGTGAACCCATAGGTAACCCCAACTATAACCCAGTCAGTCAAACTATAAGACTATGGATGTACTGTTCAAACAGTATGACTATGAAATTTTTCACTGCCAAAAACATTCCTTCCATTAATATCAATCATTGTACGCAAAATAAATATATCATGATGAACATGTTGGTGAGAGCACAGACAACAGGTATAACAGTTTAAGCTCAGACAAATAATCAGTAAATATTGCAGTACTCACCTAAGAATGAAAGAAAAAAACTTTAATGAAGGAATTCAGAAATCTGTTGAACATTGGAAGAAGTGTGTTAAAATCTGAAGAGGTTATGCAGAAAGTAATTATCCAGAGTTTAAATAAAGGTTTATGATACATTTTTTTTTTCACTTAAATAAAAATTAAAGCAAGTGAGATATTTAGGTGGAAACAAAACTTCAGCTTACCCTTGTATTTAACACATCTTTAAGGAAATATTTTGAGATTTTCATTACAGATGTGTCATTCAAACTGCTTATCAAAGAATAAAAACTCTAAAAAAATTCAAATGGTTTTGGAGTGTGTGCCAATCATGAGTTGGTAAGTGTGCCAAGCCCAAAACAGATGATTTCGGTCTCAACGCAATATGTCCGATGCCAATTTTTCACAAAATCAATCATTTGTAGTTAACAAGAGACTGTTGACGACAGATTCAAGAGAGTTCCAGTTCTCCAAAATGTTTTTACTTCAAGAGAAGCAGCTCAAACCAGTTTTGAATATGCAGATACTTTTTAGCTGATTGTCTCAATTATTCATTTTAATAGTTATACAGCATAATTTTAACAGACAAAAATGTTAAAAATAACTTATTAATTACTGTAGCTAAATATTGTAACAAACAACATTTTCCACAAACAAAAGTAGTTTTTACTTAATACATTTCTTAAAAAATAATAAGAAGCAAAGTAAAATTAGCTTTAAAACTGGCTTATTAAAGTTATAATTAAACAATGTGCATCTCAACTGGTGCCAATATTCAACAACAATGTGCACAACAGAAAATCAAACTAAGTCAAAAAGTGCAAATAAAAAAAATGAAAAACAAGTGACAAACTGAAATTAAATTTGCATTAAAATGTTACATTGGTTCAGAATTTAGGTAAGAACAACCATGCACTAGAATCGATCATGCAAAGAATGTAAAATGTACTCACAAGTAATGGGAATACCAGAATTTTCAATAAAATCACCTGAAGCATGAAAAGAGACAGAATAAAACAGTTCTTTAAAATATCTTTTAGACATGTGATTTGATAGAATAAAACAGTTTAAAAGATTGTTATAAATAATTCTAAAAATTTAACATATAAATAGTTTAGTTTATTTAGTTGTCAAAAATCAAATGACACACACAATCCAATTTTCAGTCAAGTTTTGAACAATAAATGCAAGCAATCTAGCTTCGCCAAAAATATTAATAAAATAAGCCATCCAAAATTCCTTGATATTTAAACTAATTACAAAGTTTTTGATCCTAACTTTGATTTTTAATATAGGAAATTAAACAATATTTTAGAAATTTTAGAAAGTTATCAACAATATTTATCTAAACTATCATTCCATCATATTTGGGAATAAAATGTATGATCTAATATACAGAGACAACTCATAAGTAAATAGACACCCTTATTTTCAGTGTCTTTATTTTACAATACAAGTGCTACATAGCTTAACCCAGTCGGACATGGCATAAACAAGTTCTGCTATCTAGATCCAAGGAATGTTGGCCCGCTTGGAGGGCAAACAGTCTAAAAGTTCTCAGCCAAAAGTAGGCTTTTGTAAATGTCATCACAGTGTGCGATCCAGCAAATTCCAGACTTGTTCGAAGGGATTTATGTCAGGTGACCAAATGGTATCTATTTACTTATGGGTTGTCTATAAAACAAAACAAAACAACAACCAATAGCACTCTATATTAGATGTTATTGGTCTTAGTTTTTTACCAATTTGCAACTGCCAATGATGTTATAAAGAGGAAGACAAGTTAAAAAATATAACTTATGACTTTCTCTGACAACTGTACAGTCACACAAGGAATTATTTTGAGTTTTAATACTGTTTCCCAATATAATGGATTCAAAAATTCTTAATATATCTTGTATAAATGCAGATGTTTTTGAAGTTTTTTTTTGTTATTTACTTTGTCAAGAATCCAAGCAACTTTATGATAAAAATATATTACAATTTTCTCAATTTGCAGCCACAAAATAATGTATTTTTGGTAATGATATGTACAGTATTAAAATTAAGTAAAATAAAACTATAGTTATTTATGATAAATAGAATAAAATAAATGGCAATACTAAGCCATATTTATTATAGTTAGAAAAATATATTTTATATATAACAATAAAACTCTGAGAGGAAAACTTGAAGACAAAAAATGATTTGAAAAGCTTATAAAGAGGGGTTGATTTCATCAGTGTTTAATTTAATTCTCGTAATATGAGGACATATACAAGTTATGTATGAGTTCATATATTTCAGACAGATAGATTAAGTCACTTCATAAACAATTGATGTACTATAATTATTTATTCTAGACCTGTGCACGGCTAAAAGATTTGGTGCCATTTCTCTTTGCTAGACAAAATGTATCATTTTGCAGTCTCTCATTCAATTTAAAGTTTTACAGGAAACTTCTCATAGCAGTATGCCCAAGGTTAAAATAAACAGATTTATTATATAAAAACTTTAGTTTACTATACTCAACATAAAAAGCATTGTACCCAAGTGTAATAAACAGCAAATTCTTAAGAAACATCAACAATAATTGTATAAATTCAGTAAATGTAACTATTTTTGTATATTCAGTTAATAAAATATTTTTAGATTTTTTTTGGTTCTTAAATAGTTGTGATTTAAAAATGAAAGAGAGACAACAAAATAAGTGGGTCAATTGTCCTAGAATTATATTTTATAAATGTAATATGTTATTATTGTTGACCCTCAACATGATGGATTAATAGAAGCAATCAAATAATGCCAATTGTTTGCTGTATCCAAAAAATGTCAGTGTGCTACAAGACATTTCATACACAATTAGAAATGAACAACTTATATCATGATAGATATAAGGAAAAAAGGAAAACACTGCAATAATACTTCCAAGTGGACAAACAGTAGCTGCATTTAAGGATGTCCTGATACCATATCGATATTTTCCTTTGATACAGAGTACTTTACACTTGATACTTTTGGTCCAATACCAGTATCAATAACTTTCCTCAGGTATCTGATCGGGCATCGTTACATTTTTCACCGACAGATAAGATCCAACCAAATTTGGGTTTTAAAGTCAGTTTTCAGCCAAAACTGAAACAGACACTATTTTTGGTTAAGTTATACACTAAATATTAATGACCAAAAATCAACACATTTATTACATCAAATTTCATTTTAAGAATCTATCTACAGTATGCTTATTTTAACTTAACTTGCTAAATATTTAAAAAACTTGAAAATATATTAAAATCTCAAATCAATTGATCCAAGTACAGTATTGATAACATTTAGTTTATGCAATAAATCTAATAATTTGTTAATGATAAATAACATGCTTTATTTTAGTTATGTTAAAAGTTTCAAAATCAAGCCACAGACTGAACAGTGACAGCCAGCAAGATTTCCAGTTTCGATACCCAATATCAGCTGATATCGATACTTTAAGATCAATACCGTTTATGGTATCAGAACATCTCTAGCTGCACCGAAATAGTAGCTACAAAAGTGTGTACTAATAATTGTTTGATATTCCTGAAGATTGTTTTTCTGCTATGGCCAATTAGTCTCCAGGACTCTTACACTGTATGACACAATCAACACTACATTGTAACACAAATAACTTGACACTAAGCTGTCTGGATGAATGTACAATAATCTTCCATGAATTCAATTTACATAAAGTTTGTATAAGATTGTCATACCAAATGCAAACCACAGAGTCATCAGATACAATCCAATCGTTTCCAAAATATGCTATATTGGAATCTGTAAATCTGAGTCAACAATATTAAGTTTCACATTTGATTTTTTTATTCTATTTTTTAAAATGGAAAAAAAATCAAATTTAAAATTTTTAGATTAGAAATCTCAGATATTTTATCTGATAGATGATAACAAATATAATCTTACCTGCATTGCTATTTAGGTAAAATGAAGCACAATCACCATCCCTAGCAAGCTGTTGGGCCTGTGAAAGAATTAAATTTTTAATACTTCTCATATATCATTTGAAACAAGTATATTATTATTTAATGAAAAAAGAACTGCATTTCAAGAAAAAACTTGCTGTTATCACATAAAACAAAAATAAAAGCATATTTATTAAAGATCCTCATACATCCAGTTCAAGCTGTTTTAAAAAAACTTTTATTGAAAAATTCAGTAAACTGCAGCACTCAAGCTACAGTGGTGCATCTTACTTCAAAATTAATTTGTTCCAGGAAGTCATTCAAACTCCAAACTGAAGTCCAAATCAATTTTCACCATTTGAAATACAGTCGACCCCCTATAATTACGGTCCTTATAATTACGATTCCTATAAAACTACGAAAAAATTGCTACCGGTATCCGTAAAAAATAGTAAAAGTTCCTATAAACACCTCAAACGTCATCGGGCAGCCGAACTACTTTCCCGCCGTCCGTAGCGCCATGCTACGGAGAGATTTCTATCGTCTGGACAGTATTATATAAATTATATATAAATTAGGTACTGTACATATAATTATATATTAATTATATATAAATTAGGTACTGTATATATAATTATATATTAACTTATTGTAACTTTGTTATAATTAAATATATAATTTCCGCCGTCTAGCGTGGCGCCACGCTACGGAGATTTTTACGCTAACTATCGTCTGTCAGTATGTAAATTAGGTACCGTAAGTCTAATACAGTACTGTAATTTTATACATTTCTTGTGAAAGAAACATTTCTTATTCAACGGCGATTAAAATTATTTATATTAATGATGTCTCCGAAGTTCTACGAAGTTTTCACAGAAAAATAAGTTGTTAGAAATCGGCCGCTCTTTGCTGAGCTGTTCCGCGACGAAAACAATGTTGAGCAATGGCAATGTCGAATGGTGACACTCGGTAAGTAATCCTACAATTTTTTGTTTATAGCGTAGTTTATACGGATTATTCCCAAAAAATATATACGTATTTTGGAAATGTTGAGTCGGATTAGTCTAGAATCGATTAATTTTATGGAAGAAAATCTTTCAAACAGCCGTAGTCCGTAAACTTGACACGTGTCGGGTTGTGATTGGAGGGATTCGTAAGAAATTGGATTCCTAGAGAATGGAACGTATCTCTATCTTATAGGGGGGGTCGACTGTAAAGTGAATTATAAACATATAGTGCAAAAGTGTTAGCTTTTTCTTTCAAGAGAAGTAGCATAAACTGAAAATACAAAATTTTTTCTTCTATACAGAGTTTCCCTGAAAATAAGACCTAGCAAAGATTTTGCTGAATTGATAAATATAAGGCCTCCCCCCAAAAGTAAGACCTAGCAAAGTTTTTTATTTTTTACTTGTAACGGTCATTGACAGATGGTTGAAAGTGGCCATTGGCTTTTTCAAAGTATACCCACTGATTGGTCAGCAGACAATTATGCCAGACGGCATGATTTGCATAAGACTGTGGCTTGGAAATCAGATTTGCATAACGTTACGGTTGGGGATCGCTAATTGGTCGGCCGAGAATCACGCCACATCACATTTGCATAGTGCTACGGTTCAGTAAGCACTAATTGGTCATCAAGCCTGATGTCAATTCTATAAAAAGGTTAAGTTGAAGCGAGAGTGGGAAGTCCACTCCAGCACGGCAACTTCATAAGTTCACTTCAGTTCATGACTTCGGTTTTATTTAAGTTCAGTTTGACATGACCAGATATATGTCACTCTTGTCTAAGTTTGACTTTGAACAAAAAAATTCCAAAAATAAATGTGAATTCTTATTAATGGAAAATAAGACATAGCGCATCTTTCAGAGCAAAAATTAATATAAAACACTGTCTTATTTGGGGAAACAGGTAGTAAAAATGACTATTTAAATTCAGAAGATAATGTCTAATTTGTTGAAGGAAAGTTAATAAAATATTTCAAACATTTAAAACAGATTAAAGGAGAAAATAATATCAAAGTATCAAAACTTCTTACAATCTATTTGCAAAAGATTCATTTATAATTCCATACGTTCAATAGTGTCACTAGAGGGTGTAGAACACAACAGGTGTGACCAAACATTCTTCATAAGCCCAGCTTATATTTATCAATAGAACTAACACTAAAATGCTATGCTAATTTACTTTTTAAACTTTCTAATGTGATCCAAGTCAAACTCGAAATTATTACAAATTACAATAAAAGATACAAAAATATTTTACGTTTTACAAATATAACACAATTACGA
Organism: Centruroides sculpturatus; assembly: GCF_000671375.1. Taxonomy (NCBI): domain Eukaryota; kingdom Metazoa; phylum Arthropoda; class Arachnida; order Scorpiones; family Buthidae; genus Centruroides; species Centruroides sculpturatus. The sequence goes on along the minus strand of NW_019386719.1, from coordinate 122,097 downwards.
AGATAAAAGTAAACAAATAAATATAAAGATGTGTAGGCTTGCATATGATATTGAAATTTAAAAAAAGGTGTGATTTTAATTATGATAGTTGTTAACATTATTACCATTATATTCAATAATGTAAAGGTGAAAAAATTTTGATTTACTAAATATTCCATACGGTCTGATAAACAAATCCACAGAGGTGACACCATAAGTTACTGCACGAAACGACACCAACCCTAGCAACATCACTTCATATATTCAAGAATAATGTAAAAATAAATAAATTTTGACTTACATCTTTCTTTGATTTGTCAACGTCATACTTGCAAATCATTTTACTCTTTACTTCTTCTTCATTTGAACTTAAATCAGTCCAAACTGAAAAAGTAGAATTTGGACATCTCTCAACACAGACCTGCAGAGAGAAAATATTAAAATTATTTTCATTTAAAATTAAAGAAATTTAAGACATCCCAATATCAAATTTTACTTTAAAAATATCATTTTAACATTAACAAAATTCGTTATTCTTAGAAGTATTGGGTAATAAACATAACTCAAATCAGATGAAATGTCAAATTCAGTATTTAAAATATTATTAGAGATATTCAAAACTAATTATTTACTTGAGTAGTGGGGCATCCTGTAAAAAGAACTGTTGCTTTTGCACATTCCAGCAGATTAAAAAAGAAGAGATATGGTCTATTTCTGAAATTAAAAAGTTGCACTTTATTTATTGTCTATAATTTTATTATATCAAACAATATATGTTATTGGTAATAATGTAAAGTTAAAGTTCATTAATTAAGTAACTGATATATCACTCGATCACATGCATCCTTGTACAGCAAGAAAAATGTGTGTTTACTAAACTGGAAAAAACCAACATTTATATAATTCACTTCATCTTCGTATTTCTGTTTTATTTCCATTAGTATTTGTAAAATGTTCAATTCTGCATCATCAATCTGATGAATATCATTAAATATGACTAATTTTTGGACATTAGTTTTTTCCAGTTTAATAAACCCTTTTGGCTGATGAGAACAAAATTAAATTACTTAATTCTGGAAGCCAAATTAAATGTTATTCAGAAACATTTGTTCTTTTATAAGATGATCATCAGCTATAAAAATTATTAAGTGCATTAGAACAAAAACATTTAAAAGAGAGAACTCTTTTGAACGTATTTGTTCTAACATACCAGTTGATTTTTACAGCTGATGTTCATATAAAAAGAACAAATGTTTATGAATAACATTTACTTTTGTTTCCAAAGTTAAGCAATTTTTTCCTCATCTTTTTACATATAAATTTGTTTGGTATTAAAAAAAAATCTATCAAAATGTAAACCTATTTAATTCTACACAGATGTTCAGTAACATCTAATAAACTTTCTTGGAGACGGAAAGCAAAATTGTTCAGTGATTTAAATATCTAAAAAATTTCATTAGTTGAACGAAAGTAGTAATGAATTCTAATTAAAACTAAACACAATTTAGTTAGTTTGTTTTGTGCATATTTATGCTTTCTGGTTTGCCAACAAACATTTATCTAACAGGAAATACAAAAATACTACACAAATTACTTGAGAAATTTGCAAAAGAAAAAAAAAATAATACAACTTACTCAAATTTTCCTCTGCCGCAAATATTTCCCTCGCTATCTGTGGGATTAATTAAAAGATCTGGGTCACCTTGAGTAAAAGCTGAAAGTAAAAAATTTACAGACAAATTAAATATAGATGTATTTAATTTGCACACACACAAAACAACCCTCTTCCATGGATTCAATAACGTCTACATTTACAAGTGCATTATTATTATTATTATGTTGAATTTAGTGGATAATACTCGGTTTAAACCGGTGGCTGTGTACTATGCCGGACCAGAGTCAAGGCATAGCAACCAAAACAAAACAAAAATTAAATGTGTGTGTCAGTGTCTGTATTAAGGAATTTCCTAACAATATGGCATGTATTCAATATAGTGGCCTTCTGTAGTGTGATGTATGTATTTCTACTCAATTGTAATGGTCCCAGGCTTTTCTGTAGTGTGTGTGGTATCACACCTGTACAGAAGAGAACAACAGGTACAATAAGCACCCTATCCATCCTCCACACATGCCTTATTTCCTGGGCGAGTTCTGTGTACTTGCTAATTTTTTCAGTGCATGTGTTTTGTACATTGTGAGTGTTTGGAATGGCTATGTCTATAATGTAT